>NW_026578343.1:0-23882 GCF_029603195.1 Condylostylus longicornis | reverse complement strand
CCACTCTTCCACTGAGCTACGCTGCCCTCTATTTCGAAAACTACCGCATATTAAATTCAGCTACTCCAAGATTGAAAAATCACACAAATCAAATCATCAAAGTTAGCAGCGCGTGGTTTCAATCCACGGACCTGGTTAATAAAATTGCACGCAAATCAAACTACATCAAAGTTAGCAGCGCGTGGTTTCAATCCACGGACCTGGTTAATAAAATTGCTACTTCAAGATTGAAAAATCACGCAAATCAAATGCAGCGCGTGGTTTCGATCCACGGACCTAGGGGTTATGAGCCCCCCACTCCTGCTCTCTATTTCAGTATTTTGAAAACTATCGCATATTAAATTCAGCTACTTCAAGATTGAAAAATCACGCAAATCAAATGCAGCGCGTGGTTTCGATCCACGGACCTAGGGGTTATGAGCCCCCCACTCCTGCTCTCTATTTCAGTATTTTGAAAACTATCGCATATTAAATTCAGCTACTCCAAGATTGAAAAATCACGCAAATCAAATCATCAAAGTTAGCAGCGCGTGGTTTCAATGCACGGACCTGGTTAATAAAATTGCTACTTCAAGATTGAAAAATCACGCAAATCAAATGCAGCGCGTGGTTTCGATCCACGGACCTAGGGGTTATGAGCCCCCCACTCCTGCTCTCTATTTCAGTATTTTGAAAACTATCGCATATTAAATTCAGCTACTCCAAGATTGAAAAATCACGCAAATCAAATCATCAAAGTTAGCAGCGCGTGGTTTCAATGCACGGACCTGGTTAATAAAATTGCTACTTCAAGATTGAAAAATCACGCAAATCAAATGCAGCGCGTGGTTTCGATCCACGGACCTAGGGGTTATGAGCCCCCCACTCCTGCTCTCTATTTCAGTATTTTGAAAACTATCGCATATTAAATTCAGCTACTCCAAGATTGAAAAATCACGCAAATCAAATCATCAAAGTTAGCAGCGCGTGGTTTCAATGCACGGACCTGGTTAATAAAATTGCACGCAAATCAAACTACATCAAAGTTAGCAGCGCATGGTTTCAATCCACGGACCTGGGGATTATGAGCCCCCCACTCTTCCACTGAGCTACGCTGCTCTCTATTTCGAAAACTACCGCATATTAAATTCAGCTACTCCAAGATTGAAAAATCACACAAATCAAATCATCAAAGTTAGCAGCGCGTGGTTTCAATCCACGGACCTGGTTAATAAAATTGCACGCAAATCAAACTACATCAAAGTTAGCAGCGCGTGGTTTCAATCCACGGACCTGGTTAATAAAGTTGCACGCAAATCAAACTACATCAAAGTTAGCAGCGCGTGGTTTCAATCCACGGACCTAGGGGTTATGAGCCCCCCACTCGTCCACTGAGCTACGCTACTCTCTATTTCAGTATTTTGAAAACTATCGCATATTAAATTCAGCTACTTCAAGATTGAAAAATCACGCAAATCAAATGCAGCGCGTGGTTTCGATCCACGGACCTAGGGGTTATGAGCCCCCCACTCCTGCTCTCTATTTCAGTATTTTGAAAACTATCGCATATTAAATTCAGCTACTCCAAGATTGAAAAATCACGCAAATCAAATCATCAAAGTTAGCAGCGCGTGGTTTCAATGCACGGACCTGGTTAATAAAATTGCTACTTCAAGATTGAAAAATCACGCAAATCAAATGCAGCGCGTGGTTTCGATCCACGGACCTAGGGGTTATGAGCCCCCCACTCCTGCTCTCTATTTCAGTATTTTGAAAACTATCGCATATTAAATTCAGCTACTCCAAGATTGAAAAATCACGCAAATCAAATCATCAAAGTTAGCAGCTCGTGGTTTCAATGCACGGACCTGGTTAATAAAATTGCTACTTCAAGATTGAAAAATCACGCAAATCAAATGCAGCGCGTGGTTTCGATCCACGGACCTAGGGGTTATGAGCCCCCCACTCCTGCTCTCTATTTCAGTATTTTGAAAACTATCGCATATTAAATTCAGCTACTCCAAGATTGAAAAATCACGCAAATCAAATCATCAAAGTTAGCAGCGCGTGGTTTCAATGCACGGACCTGGTTAATAAAATTGCACGCAAATCAAACTACATCAAAGTTAGCAGCGCATGGTTTCAATCCACGGACCTGGGGATTATGAGCCCCCCACTCTTCCACTGAGCTACGCTGCTCTCTATTTCGAAAACTACCGCATATTAAATTCAGCTACTCCAAGATTGAAAAATCACACAAATCAAATCATCAAAGTTAGCAGCGCGTGGTTTCAATCCACGGACCTGGTTAATAAAATTGCACGCAAATCAAACTACATCAAAGTTAGCAGCGCGTGGTTTCAATCCACGGACCTGGTTAATAAAGTTGCACGCAAATCAAACTACATCAAAGTTAGCAGCGCGTGGTTTCAATCCACGGACCTAGGGGTTATGAGCCCCCCACTCGTCCACTGAGCTACGCTACTCTCTATTTCAGTATTTTGAAAACTATCGCATATTAAATTCAGCTACTTCAAGATTGAAAAATCACGCAAATCAAATGCAGCGCGTGGTTTCGATCCACGGACCTAGGGGTTATGAGCCCCCCACTCCTGCTCTCTATTTCAGTATTTTGAAAACTATCGCATATTAAATTCAGCTACTCCAAGATTGAAAAATCACGCAAATCAAATCATCAAAGTTAGCAGCGCGTGGTTTCAATGCACGGACCTGGTTAATAAAATTGCTACTTCAAGATTGAAAAATCACGCAAATCAAATGCAGCGCGTGGTTTCGATCCACGGACCTAGGGGTTATGAGCCCCCCACTCCTGCTCTCTATTTCAGTATTTTGAAAACTATCGCATATTAAATTCAGCTACTCCAAGATTGAAAAATCACGCAAATCAAATCATCAAAGTTAGCAGCGCGTGGTTTCAATGCACGGACCTGGTTAATAAAATTGCACGCAAATCAAACTACATCAAAGTTAGCAGCGCGTGGTTTCAATCCCCGGACCTGGGGGTTATGAGCCCCCCACTCTTCCACTGAGCTACACTGCTCTCTATTTCGAAAACTACCGCATATTAAATTCAGCTACTCCAAGATTGAAAAATGACGCAAATCAAATCATCAAAGTTAGCAGCGCGTGGTTTCAATCCACGGACCTGGTTAATAAAATTGCACGCAAATCAAACTACATCAAAGTTAGCAGCGCATGGTTTCGATCCACGGACCTGGGGGTTATGAGCCCCCCACTCTTCCACTGAGCTACGCTGCTCTCTATTTCGAAAACTACCGCATATTAAATTCAGCTACTCCAAGATTGAAAAATCACACAAATCAAATCATCAAAGTTAGCAGCGCGTGATTTCAATGCACGGACCTGGTTAATAAAATTGCTACTTCAAGATTGAAAAATCACGCAAATCAAATGCAGCGCGTGGTTTCGATCCACGGACCTAGGGGTTATGAGCCCCCCACTCCTGCTCTCTATTTCAGTATTTTGAAAACTATCGCATATTAAATTCAGCTACTCCAAGATTGAAAAATCACGCAAATCAAATGCAGCGCGTGGTTTCGATCCACGGACCTAGGGGTTATGAGCCCCCCACTCCTGCTCTCTATTTCAGTATTTTGAAAACTATCGCATATTAAATTCAGCTACTCCAAGATTGAAAAATCACGCAAATCAAATCATCAAAGTTAGCAGCGCGTGGTTTCAATGCACGGACCTGGTTAATAAAATTGCACGCAAATCAAACTACATCAAAGTTAGCAGCGCGTGGTTTCAATCCACGGACCTGGGGGTTATGAGCCCCCCACTCTTCCACTGAGCTACACTGCTCTCTATTTCGAAAACTACCGCATATTAAATTCAGCTACTCCAAGATTGAAAAATGACGCAAATCAAATCATCAAAGTTAGCAGCGCGTGGTTTCAATCCACGGACCTGGTTAATAAAATTGCACGCAAATCAAACTACATCAAAGTTAGCAGCGCATGGTTTCGATCCATGCGAACCTGGGGGTTATGAGCCCCCCACTCTTCCACTGAGCTACGCTGCTCTCTATTTCGAAAACTACCGCATATTAAATTCAGCTACTCCAAGATTGAAAAATCACACAAATCAAATCATCAAAGTTAGCAGCGCGTGGTTTCAATCCACGGACCTGGTTAATAAAATTGCACGCAAATCAAACTACATCAAAGTTAGCAGCGCGTGGTTTCAATCCACGGACCTGGTTAATAAAGTTGCACGCAAATCAAACTACATCAAAGTTAGCAGCGCGTGGTTTCAATCCACGGACCTAGGGGTTATGAGCCCCCCACTCGTCCACTGAGCTACACTGCTCTCTATTTCGAAAACTACCGCATATTAAATTCAGCTACTCCAAGATTGAAAAATGACGCAAATCAAATCATCAAAGTTAGCAGCGCGTGGTTTCAATCCACGGACCTGGTTAATAAAATTGCACGCAAATCAAACTACATCAAAGTTAGCAGCGCATGGTTTCGATCCACGGACCTGGGGGTTATGAGCCCCCCACTCTTCCACTGAGCTACGCTGCCCTCTATTTCGAAAACTACCGCATATTAAATTCAGCTACTCCAAGATTGAAAAATCACACAAATCAAATCATCAAAGTTAGCAGCGCGTGGTTTCAATCCACGGACCTGGTTAATAAAATTGCACGCAAATCAAACTACATCAAAGTTAGCAGCGCGTGGTTTCAATCCACGGACCTGGTTAATAAAGTTGCACGCAAATCAAACTACATCAAAGTTAGCAGCGCGTGGTTTCAATCCACGGACCTAGGGGTTATGAGCCCCCCACTCGTCCACTGAGCTACGCTACTCTCTATTTCAGTATTTTGAAAACTATCGCATATTAAATTCAGCTACTTCAAGATTGAAAAATCACGCAAATCAAATGCAGCGCGTGGTTTCGATCCACGGACCTAGGGGTTATGAGCCTCCCACTCCTGCTCTCTATTTCAGTATTTTGAAAACTATCGCATATTAAATTCAGCTACTCCAAGATTGAAAAATCACGCAAATCAAATCATCAAAGTTAGCAGCGCGTGGTTTCAATGCACGGACCTGGTTAATAAAATTGCTACTTCAAGATTGAAAAATCACGCAAATCAAATGCAGCGCGTGGTTTCGATCCACGGACCTAGGGGTTATGAGCCCCCCACTCCTGCTCTCTATTTCAGTATTTTGAAAACTATCGCATATTAAATTCAGCTACTCCAAGATTGAAAAATCACGCAAATCAAATCATCAAAGTTAGCAGCGCGTGGTTTCAATGCACGGACCTGGTTAATAAAATTGCTACTTCAAGATTGAAAAATCACGCAAATCAAATGCAGCGCGTGGTTTCGATCCACGGACCTAGGGGTTATGAGCCCCCCACTCCTGCTCTCTATTTCAGTATTTTGAAAACTATCGCATATTAAATTCAGCTACTCCAAGATTGAAAAATCACGCAAATCAAATCATCAAAGTTAGCAGCGCGTGGTTTCAATGCACGGACCTGGTTAATAAAATTGCACGCAAATCAAACTACATCAAAGTTAGCAGCGCGTGGTTTCAATCCATGGACCTGGGGGTTATGAGCCCCCCACTCTTCCACTGAGCTACACTGCTCTCTATTTCGAAAACTACCGCATATTAAATTCAGCTACTCCAAGATTGAAAAATGACGCAAATCAAATCATCAAAGTTAGCAGCGCGTGGTTTCAATCCACGGACCTGGTTAATAAAATTGCACGCAAATCAAACTACATCAAAGTTAGCAGCGCATGGTTTCAATCCACGGACCTGGGGGTTATGAGCCCCCCACTCTTCCACTGAGCTACGCTGCTCTCTATTTCGAAAACTACCGCATATTAAATTCAGCTACTCCAAGATTGAAAAATCACACAAATCAAATCATCAAAGTTAGCAGCGCGTGGTTTCAATCCACGGACCTGGTTAATAAATTGCACGCAAATCAAACTACATCAAAGTTAGCAGCGCGTGGTTTCAATCCACGGACCTGGTTAATAAAGTTGCACGCAAATCAAACTACATCAAAGTTAGCAGCGCGTGGTTTCAATCCACGGACCTAGGGGTTATGAGCCCCCCACTCGTCCACTGAGCTACGCTACTCTCTATTTCAGTATTTTGAAAACTATCGCATATTAAATTCAGCTACTCCAAGATTGAAAAATCACGCAAATCAAATCATCAAAGTTAGCAGCGCGTGGTTTCAATGCACGGACCTGGTTAATAAAATTGCACGCAAATCAAACTACATCAAAGTTAGCAGCGCGTGGTTTCAATCCACGGACCTGGGGGTTATGAGCCCCCCACTCTTCCACTGAGCTATGCTGCTTTCTATTTCAGTATGTTGAAAACTATCGCATATTAAATTCAGCTACTCCAAGATTGAAAAATCGCGCATAACTGATAAGATTCGCGTCCCAAAGCGTGGGAATGGTAATCATGGTTGCGATTGGGAGAAGAGTGCAAGTCCAGCAAAATCCGGAATTCAACACGTAGGTACCAGCAACAGAGAGCGTAGATACTGTTAACCATGCGGACGATGTGTTAGCGAAGTAAGAAAACAGGGGGCAAAGCCATGGGAAAACACACTGAACTATAGAAACGTAGATAAAAAACCCGGTCAAAATCATTAAGACCACGAACGCAGGATACTTTAGGCATCTGAGGATGAAGCGATGCGTAAAGTACACGATATAACCCCACAAGAGAAGGATAAACAACATACCCAGGAACTTAGGGTCATGGGTAGCGTGAGCAGCGTAGACAGGAAACTAGTGAAAACGGAGAGGAAGGAAGTCATCATTCTAACAGGGGAGAAACGAAGACCGTAGACCACAGTGTTGAGAAAATGTCATAAGCTTACGAGTTAGGGAGCTCAGACAACAATTGCACCGCCAAGTGTGGTGGTGCTCCTAGGGCGGGAGACAAGAGGATAGCATGCTTGATTTCTTTTCCTGGTTTTCTTAAGTCTGTGTCTCGTAGAACAAAGTCTCAAAAACCCATCAGTGAGGATGGCCATTTCTCATGGACAAAGCCTCACTCAATATGACAAACATTGTGATAAATCCTTGAAAGTATACCTAGTTCAGCTCATCGATAGCATCATTGATCCAATCAAAACTGCACCCGTCGATAAAGCTAACAAGCTGACCGATTCCGCCCTGACGGAGCTTCATCAGGAACTCAGCGGAACGTTGTTTGACGGGTTGCGCCGTGAGAAGAACGCTTCTTACACTTTATTGGCACTCACTGATTTTATTGCCGAACACTATCCCAATCTTAGGTTAGTCCTAAATTGCTGACATGTCGTTGATCCTGGTGGTTTCTCAGTGAATGTTGGCCAAAAAGCGATTTTTCCAAAGGCCAATTTGGACGCGTTGAACAATTTATATAAACCACGTTCAGAGACTACGGAATGCGCTGTGCCTTCACGTACCTGCAACTCGTCATGCAGAAAATCGACAGACCAACCTCCCGCGACAAAGCACTGGCTGATTTTGGAAGAAAGTTCCTCAGACGCTTTTTGACGAGAGCGTTTCCAATCTTCCCGACCTGAAACACCAGCTGACTAAGGAAGCTTCATGTCTTCATCAACACCTTGTAAACTCAGCGCATATTGTCATTGAATTCGTCAGTCAAGACTCACAGCTCCTTGAAGAATCCAATCTCATTAAGGGATTCGCTGAATTGAAAACGTTGTGGGAGATTACGATTAACTGCAAAAGTCTCTTTCTAGAGAACCCCCGAAGGAACACCTTAATGTTTTGCAACATTCCACAACTTCTCCATCACCAGTTGGCCCTGTGAGTCATTATCTGTATCCCGACCACTTCCTTGCTAATTTCTGGTCTCTACTTACTCTTCCATATTTTATTGTATTTCAGCATGGGAGCCAAATCAAGAGCCTGCCTTTTTGGTTCAAGCCAATTATTCCTGCAACTCGCAAGGGGAAGAACAAAAAGAAAACGCATCGGAAGAGACTCAATCGATCGATGGAGAAGCTTCACAGAACGAAGAAAAGCAGCCTTCGGAGGACAAACATGAAACGTTACAAGAAGCATCACTAAATGAGCTGCTGCTATCTGTTGTGTTTGGTTTTCGTGTCAGAGTCCGATTGATGTCTTCGGTTAACGTTTCTTGTTCTGCCGTGTTTTTTTCAAACGGGGATCAGTACAACCCGCCTCGCAGGAATGTTTGTACGACTTGTATATTTTGATCAACCGCAAGACTTGGCCGTCGCTGCCTGCTGAGAATACGCCGTCAATGCAAGGAGAGACGTATGACTCCAGAAGGTCGTGAGCACTTCTCTAAACAGTTGCTTTAAAACGGCTTGCATTGCAAAAAGAAAAAATTCAAAAAAGAAAAATTCCGAACCACAAGACAAAAAGTGCAGAACAACAGAACTTCTGCCTGAAACAAAGGTGAGGTTGGCACCAATTCAGCAATCGTTGTTCGGGGAGAGTGTGCATTGGAAAAGCGGATGTGATTTTCATCTAAAAACATCACATTGCAGCAATCGAACACAAATAGCGCCATACATCTTAAGGATTTGGCACATGACCTGAACATGATGATAAATCTTAATCTCTACGACCACAAGTGAAATCAACAATTTACACTGAGATCAATTAATGGTTGCTAAAACCAGCTTCACTCACACGAATCTCGAAGGAAGAACTGCTTTCTTCCATTTCTCACGAATATTCTCAATTCAATCGCCCCAGCGTACCAATTCTCTACGATGACGAAAAATTCAGCGACAAGAAAAATGTGTTCTCAAAGGAAAATGTGTTCTCAAAGGAAAATGTGTTCTCAAAGGAAAATGTGTTCTCAAAGGAAAATGTGTTCTCAAAGGAAAATGTGTTCTCAAAGGAAAATGTGTTCTCAAAGGAAAATGTGTTCTCAAAGGAAAATGTGTTCTCAAAGGAAAATGTGTTCTCAAAGGAAAATGTGTTCTCAAAGGAAAATGTGTTCTCAAAGGAAAATGTGTTCTCAAAGGAAAATGTGTTCTCAAAGGAAAATGTGTTCTCAAAGGAAAATGTGTTCTCAAAGGAAAATGTGTTCTCAAAGGAAAATGTGTTCTCAAAGGAAAATGTGTTCTCAAAGGAAAATGTGTTCTCAAAGGAAAATGTGTTCTCAAAGGAAAATGTGTTCTCAAAGGAAAATGTGTTCTCAAAGGAAAATGTGTTCTCAAAGGAAAATGTGTTCTCAAAGGAAAATGTGTTCTCAAAGGAAAATGTGTTCTCAAAGGAAAATGTGTTCTCAAAGGAAAATGTGTTCTCAAAGGAAAATGTGTTCTCAAAGGAAAATGTGTTCTCAAAGGAAAATGTGTTCTCAAAGGAAAATGTGTTCTCAAAGGAAAATGTGTTCTCAAAGGAAAATGTGTTCTCAAAGGAAAATGTGTTCTCAAAGGAAAATGTGTTCTCAAAGGAAAATGTGTTCTCAAAGGAAAATGTGTTCTCAAAGGAAAATGTGTTCTCAAAGGAAAATGTGTTCTCAAAGGAAAATGTGTTCTCAAAGGAAAATGTGTTCTCAAAGGAAAATGTGTTCTCAAAGGAAAATGTGTTCTCAAAGGAAAATGTGTTCTCAAAGGAAAATGTGTTCTCAAAGGAAAATGTGTTCTCAAAGGAAAATGTGTTCTCAAAGGAAAATGTGTTCTCAAAGGAAAATGTGTTCTCAAAGGAAAATGTGTTCTCAAAGGAAAATGTGTTCTCAAAGGAAAATGTGTTCTCAAAGGAAAATGTGTTCTCAAAGGAAAATGTGTTCTCAAAGGAAAATGTGTTCTCAAAGGAAAATGTGTTCTCAAAGGAAAATGTGTTCTCAAAGGAAAATGTGTTCTCAAAGGAAAATGTGTTCTCAAAGGAAAATGTGTTCTCAAAGGAAAATGTGTTCTCAAAGGAAAATGTGTTCTCAAAGGAAAATGTGTTCTCAAAGGAAAATGTGTTCTCAAAGGAAAATGTGTTCTCAAAGGAAAATGTGTTCTCAAAGGAAAATGTGTTCTCAAAGGAAAATGTGTTCTCAAAGGAAAATGTATCTGGATTGATCACAAAACGCTCATTTCCACAGTGAACGTCTTTAATGGATCGACCGAGCAGACCGTTATATCATCACGCAAGCGTCTGCTACTGTTTGAGTCCAGCGTGTGCACTCCTTTCAGACACGATCTTCTAGTAGCGTGAGCGAAGACATTTGTTGAAATCGCGCTATCATCTGAGACAATTTATACAAAAGACGATCAAAGAAGAAAACCAACGCCATCGTCATTTCAAATGGAGTTCTGCGTTTGAGATGAGAGGCGAATTTCAAAAACATGTTAATAAGATTATCAGGGAACTGCAAACAATCACTCAGAGGTGTAACACCCAACGCTTCTGTGATGTGAATCTGAGCGTGAAATAGTACCGCGCATGATCCCCAGCAAAAGCGAAAGCTTCAGCCGGAATGGAATGGCGCAAAGGACACGTTAAAGATATGGAGTCCTTGCCAGCGCGTCAGGCCTTGGCAGGATCTAGAACGCGAACCACGTCATGACACAAAATGCAGTAGCGCTGTTGCAAATTATGTTGTAAAATTTCCATGTTATCGAGTTTTCTATTGATCGGTCGGTTCCCTGGGGGTCAGTTTGAACTCTTGGGCTTGCCCCCTTCGAAACAACAAAGACAGAAGTGTGGCAAAAGGTGACGAACATGAAAAATCCAAGAGACATTTTTGAAAAACATCGAAGAGGGAGAAAATCATGAAACCGAATTATTGGTTTGAATTCACCACCCACAAGTAGACTCGAGATCAGCAAATTGTTATCTGGATGCTGCGCCATCCTCATCCGAGCACGCGATTCTGCCGTCCTAGTAAAACTCCATTGCCCGCCATTTCGAATTTCTCCAACTTAAAGAGTGACCCCCTTCATCATCTTACGATTTTTTAATGAAGGATGATTCTTGAAGGATTTTCTTGATCGTTAGATAAATTGGAAGAACGAGTTCTCTATCAAAACCTGTTAAGTGAGACAAAGCTAATCAATTGGTGGATTTATCTGCCTTGTTTGGACTTCCTTCCATTTTTAAAGAAAAGATGATTGATTTGTATGGTGGGTTTGCTGGTGCTATAATCTAATTCTATTGCTCCCCATGTTCACAATTGATCAACTCTTCGGGGCTTCCACCCAGTTTGTCGATATGGTTTCATTCATAAGATTCCAAATTCATCCAGTTTTGTCGATATGGTTTCATTCATAAGATTCCAAATTCATCTCAATCAAGATCATTCTTCCCTTCATCGACCAACAGAGTGAAGCCTCTTTAAACAAGAATGAGTTCGAGATTGGTGTAATTGGGAACGTTATAAGGATGATGATCGATCCGCGAATTATACTTCTAATAATGATAATTTCAGCTCTTTTCAGAAATTAATTCTTTTGCATCGATTTTTTGCATCGATTTTTTTCTCTCGCATGTGTCTACAACTGAAATACTTTCTATTATGGGAGTTCTCGATATTGTGAAGCCTGGAGTTTTACTGGGAGATGACGTAACGAAATTATTCGAATACGCTCAGGAGCATCAGTTCGCAATTCCAGCTGTTAATTGCACGACATCATCGACAATCAATGCCGTTCTGGAATGTGCAAGAGATGTTAAGTCACCCCTTATCATCCAGCTGTCGAATGGTGAGCCTTACTTTGTTTTCACTTTGTTCATCAACTTCCTCGTCCAGGTGGCGCCGCGTTTTTTCGCTGGAAAGGGAATTGACAATAAGGACCAGAAAGCCGCGATTCTTGGATCTCTTGTCGCTGCCAAACATGTTCACACGATGGCTGAGCATTACGGTGAGTTGCAGGGAAGCAACTGAACATTATTCCTCATCAGGGGTTCCTGTCATTCTCCACACTGATCATTGCGCCAAGAAGCTTCTTCCGTGGGTGATGGGACTGATCGAAGAAAACGAGAAGCATTTCAAGCAAACAGGGAAGCCGATTTTCAGGTAACAGCGTCTCTATGAACCAATTGATCCTTCTTGCTTCTAAGCTCCCACATGCTCGATTTGTCTGAAGAACCTGATAACGAAAATATTCGCATCTGTGAAGAAGTTCTGCAACGCTTGAAGCCAATGGGAATCACCTTGGAAATGGAGATTGGCATCACAGGTGGCGAAGAAGATGGTGTTTGTAACGAAGATGTGGAAAAGACGAAGCTTTACACAACACCAAGAGACATTGAGCAAGTCTATAACCACTTGAACGTTATAGCGCCCAAGAAATTTACAATCGCTGCTGCTTTTGGGAACGTTCATGGGGTTTATGCAGCTGGAAATGTTGTTCTTAAACCGTCAATACTCGGAGATTGTCAGAGGCACGTCAAACAAGTGAAGGTCACAGGAACAGACAAGCCATGCTTTTTTGTTTTTTCACGGAGGCTCCGGCTCTGGAGCAACTAAGATATCCAGGAAGCGATTTCGAATGGTGTTGTGAAGTTCAATATCGATACTGATACACAAGTAAGGCTTCATCTCATCTCTTGGTTCATTCAATTTTTTCCAGTGGGGATACTGGGAGGGAATATTGAACTTTTACAAGAAAAATGAAGGCTATCTTCAAGGCCAGATCGGAAACCCAGAAGGCGAAGATAAACCAAACAAGAAATTCTACGATCCTCGCGTTTGGCTCCGAGAAGCTGAAAAATCTTTGATAAATCGATTGAAGCGGTCCTATAAAGAGCTCAATTGTGAGAATCGCAATTAGCCTGATTTTTTTGGGAAGAAGTGCCACACACAAAACCACGACACACATACGCTTCTAGTTCGCCACATGCTCTGCTCTTGTCCCGTGGACCGCGAAAAAGGACAGGAAGCAAAAAATGGCTAGTTGCTAAAAAGGGATCTTTCGGCCCTTGCTATCGGCTTAGTGTCCACTTTTTCTTGTTGTGACTTCTATTTAGTCCCTAATTCATTTCCACCTTTTTCCGTCTTTAACATCGCATCGAAAATGGTTCAAATCACGGAGCAGCTTCTCCCTCAAGAAGCTGAAGATCCTATCGTCGCGATTCAAAATACCGATGAATATCTAGAGCTTGAAGAATTACGAAAGGCGGCGCTCGTGCGTCAAAAATTGCAACAGGCCAAAGCCGCGCAAAAGAAGAAGTATCCCAAATGGGATTTGCTCCGAATGATCTTATGGAAAAATCTAACGATACGAAAACGAAGAAAAACGCAGTTCATCCTGTTGCTTTTTCAAATTTTTCTCTGGTTTGGAATCGCCTGCTTTTCAATCGTTTGGAGAAGCGGAAAGCTGACGTACAAGAATGAGCCAAATCCTGGTTTAACTCAGCTGGTCCCACGGTTACGCCCTCATGATCTGACAAATCCAATTGCTATCACTTATGATCGATCACTCGACCTCGCCGACGATTCTAAAGCCTTCAAGAAGAATATTATTGATGTTTCGAAGGGGTTTCAGGAGTACTTCAGACTGACGTACAACAATTCTGCTCCGCCGCTTCGTCTTTTCAAGAATTTGGATTCCGTTGTAGAAGCGATGAGAGAAGACAAGCGCATTCCATTCGGAATTGTCTTTGATAAGCTTGACTTCAAGCGAGGGGACTTTTCGTATCAACTATTGTTCTGGCAGAAGGAAGTTCCTATCGACCACTTCGATGCTTTCGACTGTCGCGCGAACGACGGTCGGTATGCAGGGGGCCCAACGTGCGGGATGAAGCTCTATGGAAAGCACGGATTCACTTTCGTGCAAACTGCAATCACAAACGCCGTGATGGAAATCCTTTCGAAGCACCGTGAAGCTCAATTTGTGACCCCTACGCAATCGGTGGAAGCGCAGACCACGGAACCAATGACAACGCAATCAATGACAACGCAATCAATGTCAACGCAATCAATGACAATGCAGTCAGTGGATGAGCCCAAAGAAGAGGCATTTATTGAGCGCCATATCGTCGCTCATGATGATGAACGCATTCTTATTGGTCACGCGTTTAATGAGAAATAGCGTACGAGTTGAATCATCGCTTCCTTCTGTCCACCCAATAAATATCGACTTGAGCTTCCAGGAGTGTCGCTGGTCGCTGAGCGTTTTCCAGAACACGCAGCAGTCAGAAGTCAAGCAAAAGAAATTGCTCCTTCTGCACCGTTTTATTTCATGTTCGCTCTGGTGTCCGTCTTTTCGTTCGTTGTCATGGATATGGTGATGGAGAAGGAATCAAAGTGAGACTTTTAATCAAGTTTCTTTTCCTTTCAATTTGTTTGTTTTCAGAATGAAGGAAATCATGAAAACTTACGGATTGTCGAGTGGAATGTTCTGGCTTTCCTGGTTGATTACTTACGCTATGTTGAACATTATTATCGTCTGGTGTGCGATTTTCATCTGCACTATTGGAGGAGTTTTCGGTCCTGTCACGAGCATTCTTGTTGTTGCTCTTCTTATCTATATTTATCTTCTTTCTCTCATTTCTCTCGGATTCATGATTTCTGTCTTCTTCCAACGAGCCCAAACGGCAGCAATTGCTGGTATGGTCTTCAATATTTTCCTCTATGGTCTTGGTTGGGTCATTCATCAAACCCAAATTTCGAGCGTCCTCGTTAAGGGAATTGTAAGTTTCCTTTTATTTACTCAATTTCATCGCTCTTGGTTCAGGCGCATCTCTTCTCAACGATTACATTTTCGCTCGCTGTTATCGATCTCATCAGTATGTTGCCTGAGGATGGTGTTCCTTTGTTCCGTCTATTCAATTTCTACGAGCATTCAATTGGTCTTTATCTGATCATTATGCTCTTCGACACCCTCCTCTATTTTGTACTCGCTTGGTATCTTGATCAAGTTGTTCAACCAGATTGGGGAAGCACCAAGCCGTGGACTTTCGTCTTTGAGTACATGTGGAAGCAAATTCGTAAAAGAACAGCAAAGGGAAGACTTCGCGCTGCTGAGATGATGCTTGCTGAAGGAGAAGACGATTTGTTGCTTGGTGATGAACAGTTCGACGACACATGGAGGGCGGATTGGGTGGAGCCCGTAGCGCAGGAAGTGCGGCAGAAGGGAGCATCAGTGAAAATTCGGAATCTCGTTAAAAAATTTCCGGGAAAAGGTAAAAAATATTGAAATCGTTTTTTTAAAAAGCGCAATTCTTTGCAGAGGGAATTAAGACAGTTGTTGATGGTCTCAATCTCGACATGTATGGCGGTGAAATCTTTGGATTATTAGGGTATGAATAAAAGTTGTCTTCGTATGAAGAATGAGGTCATCTTCAGGCATAATGGAGCTGGTAAAACAACAACAATCAGTATGCTCACTGGAATGCTACAAGTTGACGGAGGAGATGCAACTATTTTGGGACATTCCATCAAACGTCACGGAGAAGACGCTCGAAAACTGATCTCTGTCTGTCCTCAGCAGAATCTTTTCTTTGAGGATCTGACTTGTCTAGAACATTTAATTTTCTTTGCCGCTCTTCGTGGTATTGATGTTTCGGAAGGAAAAGAGCAAGCAAGCAACGCTTCTTACTTTTTCGATCTCATCGTCCAAAAGCGTTTTCTTTCCGAGCAACGCGGTCGGATTGTTGACGCAATTGCGAATCTTGGTGGAGCGACTGAAGAGATTCAAAGATCGGGAATTGTTGAAATGGAGAAGCATTTCAATCGTTTTGGTTTATCGCTCTTCACTGACCCAAATATTAATTACGTCCACAGTGGCGGCCGTACTGTCGTTTCCGCAGACACGTGGCCTGGAATTCTGGCTGCAATTGAAAAGGTTGGGCTTTCGGAGAAAATGTTCAGTTTCCCGCGGATGTTATCTGGCGGAATGAAGCGCCGTTTATGGCTCGCAATCGCGTTGATTGGAGACCCTCAAGTTGTTTTCCTTGATGAACCGACGTCTGGTGTTGATCCACTTGGTCGACAGGTACGAGAGACTTGACTCTTAGAGTTGCCTTGTGCTTGAATCGTTATTGGAATTGTTTCTCATGTGTCGTTCTTTGATCAGGAATTGTGGCGCTTGATCCAAGACGAGAAAATAGCTGGTCGTTGCATTATCATCACGACGCATCACATGGAGGAAGCGGACATTCTAGCAGATCGAAAGGCCATTATGACGGCAGGGCGACTTCGTTGTGTTGGGACATCTTTGTTCCTGAAGTCCCGCTTTGGCATCGGGTATTATTTGGAAGTAGAGGTTGACGCACACACCCCGCTGGACATCGCGGCGTCGACCGTTCTCGAGTTTCTTAATCGCTACGTTCCGGATGCCGCACGCCACACGGATGATCAGAAGAGTTCTGCGATGTCAATGGCTGCAGCGAAGAGAAATCTGTTACTCTTCCAGCTTCCCATTTCCTCAGTCCACCAGTTTGCAGATCTGTTCCGAGAACTCGATGCTCAAAGGGCCTCATTGGGAATTCTAGCATATGGCGTCTCCCTTAGTACGCTTGAGGAAGTGTTCTTCAAACTCGGAGAAGAGGAAGAGAAGGCGCAAATTGACGCGGAAGACGCTGCAGCACGCGATGAAGATCCACCTCTGCTTGAAAGTCTTGCAGTTGTGGCGGAGAGACGAGGTTCAATTTTCGCTCCTGAATCTTCACCGCAACCGACTGGCCGAAGAGCTGAAGTTGCTCTCATGCAAGATTCTGATGAAATTCGACCCGTTGTTGATACTGTGGAAGAAAATCGAATGTAAGCGATTCTTCCAATGGTGTGCTCCCCCTATGAGTTGTTTTTTCAGAGCTTTAAAGCAGGGGACGCGCGGCGATTTAGTCTCGCAAAAATTCAAAAAATCCAATCCTGCGTCATTTTGGAAATTGCTTCACGCTGTTGTCTCTCTACGTTTCGTTCAAATCACGCACAACAAAGTTAACTTCGCTGTGGACGTTCTTTTCCCAGTTCTGATGTTGATGGCATCTCTCTTTTTCCGGTAATTTTGTCAAGATTCTGATATGCTGTTATTTTATTTATATTTTCAGTGAATCTGGAAGCCTCGATTTGATCAAACCGCAAGATGCCGTTCCTGTTCGTCTCGATTCTTACAGCAGTGTATTAAATCAAACAATTCCATTTGTTATCGATGAACGTCTTGTTGGTCCAGGCCTTGCAGAAGCTCGAGCGATCATTCGAAATCTTCCCATTGAATTGCGGCGCTTGCTGAAGAAGGTCAGCGCTGTCTCCCCCGAATTGATCCAGTTCGACACATTTGATGAAGATATCGACAACGATGACGATGATATGGGACTTTCGCCGGAACAACTTACTCCAGATGGGATCCATATGGGCAGTTCGATTGGCGATACGCCAGTCCATGGACGAGACGTTCGTAACTACTTGTGGGCGAAACGAGATCCTACAGAAGGAACCATCGCAAAATTCGCTGCTGGCTTGAGTTTCGAGCCTAGAAGTACCACAATGAAGTCGCTTGAAGGAGTGAGTTTCCAACAACTTCTATTTTACTCCAACAACTTCTATTTTTTACTTTTTTATTTCAGGACCCACATCGTTTACAAGTTCGGATGTTTTATGACGCTGGGTTGCATCATTCTCTTCCGATGTTAATAGCAGCAATATCTGATGCAGCAATGGCGTCTAAACTTCATCCAAAGCCAGGGGTTCAAGCATCAACGGCTCAAACATCAACAACAACAATCGGATTCTCATCACCAATTACGGATCAAAACGCTTTGCATGAATCTCGATGGCATATCGTAACGCAAATCGTCACCACTCTATATGGATATTCCTCTCTTTGTCACAGCAATGACCTATCGAATGTACATTATGCTTTCGCTCGGATTGAGTTCCCTTCCCTCACGTTTTGGAATTCAAATTATGCTCGACAAGTTCATGGGAACTAAACATGCTATGATTGTTATGGGTCTTCCGTTTTCAATTTATTGGCTCGGAAGTTTCACTATGAACTACCTCGCCATGATTTTCGGAAATTCTGTTGTCTGTGGTTTTATTTCGTACTTCATTCCAATGTTCTGGTCTTTCGCAATTGTTCCGGTCCTTGTGTGTGCTGTTTTCTATTCCGCTTCTGTATTGCTCTGGGCGTATTTCCTTAGCCAGCTTTTCTATAATCTGAAGGCATACGCAATGACACTCCAGCTTATGGGAATGCTTCTCTCTCTTTGTCCGGCTTATCTTGTTTCTGTCTTTTCTGATGCTGGTTCTTCTGGGGCTAGTTCTGGATACACAGCAATTCTCGTTCATATCGTCAGCTCTTTCCTCTTCCCACCCTACAATCCGATCGGCGTCCTCATCGGGTGCGCCATCATCTATGGTGAAGGGCTCCACTCAAGCAAACCCCCTCCATTTTCTGCGTATTTCGCTTTGAACCATCTCCCTATTTGGTCCGTTATCGCCTCTGCGACACAAGCAGTCCTTCTCTTCGTTGCAACAACGATGATTGATCGTTATCACTACCACATGAAGACGGTCCCAGCAGGCGCTGAAGAAATGCTCGAAATTTACTATCAACGACGCGAAGCTAAAAGGAATGAATGGCTCCATCGCCGTGGAGGAAATCAACTTCTCATTCCGGCATCACTCCAAGACCACAAGGATGAAGATGTTGTTGCTGAAGAATTCGAGTGCATGAAAGTCCATCGCATTTTGAAGGGTCAGGAGAAGATGCAACAGAACTGTAAATCGGATGCGGAAAGAGCAGAATTGAGCGAGAAGTTCTTATTGGCCTCAAGGGAAGATCCAACGTTCCCTGCTGAACTCCCATTGGTATTGATTGATGATCTCCATTATCTCTTCCAACCCCATGCGATGCATCAACCACCCCATGTTGCTGTAAGGGGGTTCTCGCTAAATATCTATAGAGGGGAAATTTTCGGACTGTTGGGGCCAAATGGAGCTGGAAAAACCACATCTATCAATTTGCTGACTTGTAACTACATGATCACTGCTCCTACAAGAGGGGTGGCTTTACTGGGCGGCCACGACGTCACGAAAGACCCAACTGCAGCATTTTCGCATCTTGGATTATGCCCTCAATTCGATGCTCTCTGGCAGGATGTGAGTGTCAGAGATAACATGAAGGTCTTTGCCCGGATTAAGAATGTTCCAGAGGTGAGGAGCTGTTTTGTTTCTTGGTTGTATTGTTTTTTTCAGAACGAACTGAATCGCGTTCTTGATAAATTTATCGACGATCTCGAGCTTCAGCCCCACCAATACAAGCGCATTTCAGAATGTTCAGGTGGCAACAAGCGTCGTGTTTCAGTCGCTGTTTCATTCATGGGAAGCCCTGATGTCGTTTTGATGGACGAACCTTCTTCCGGTAATCCTTGCGTCTATCACCACCTTTCGCTTATTTGGTTTTTCTTTAGGAATCGATCCTGTTGGCCGTCGCCGTCTTGCTGAGTTGATTCACCGTGAGTCTGAATCGCGCGCCGTTCTCATCACAACGCACTCCATGGAGGAAGCAGAAGCTTTGTGCTCAAGGGTGAGAGCTTTGAATAGTTTACACGCGTATCATTTTGTTTGTTTGTCAGATTGGAATTATCGTTAACGGAGAATTGAATTGCTTGAATACATCTCTCGCAATTCGTAATAAATATGGCGCTGGCATTCGACTTGAAGTCATCTTCGATGATTCAAGCTCCTATTATGTTGGATTCGATCCAGCTGGAAAAACTTTAAATCCTTGGCAAACATTTGTACAGGATCGAATTTCGTCTGACGCTATTGAGATCGATCGTGTTGCCAATCGTATGACGTACGATATTCCACTAAAATCGAGCAGTCTTGGAAGGCTTTTTGGGTTGATGGAGGCAAATAAAGTCCAATATGCAGTTAAAGATTACGCCCTATCACAGCCAACATTGGAGCAAGTGTTCATCACATTTGCTAAAAGACAAAAGTCTGCACAAGAATCGGTTCAAGAAATCTTGAAGGATTAAATTTTCCATAATTTTTGTGTGTCTTATTTTTGTTTTTCTCCAATTGATTTTGGCCGTTGTCGTGTCCTCACAAACCCTTAGGGATTTTTCAGTCTCTCCTTGCCGAGCTCATTACTACGCTGTGGAAATCGAAACACCCGCTTCACGGGCAGCACTTCAGCTCCCGCTGCAACGGCAATCATTGGAGGCGCGTATTTGCACACCCTGAGTGGTAGGAATTAAACCTCTGAGACCTGGATCTGATTACCAAACATCTGCGTCATTGCAACAACGTTTCGCACAACCAAGTTTAGTTGTGGATCTCCAAAGAATCTAGCAACTGCAGATGCAACCAGAGAGTAGCATACGATTGCTTGTACCTGCTCCAATGACTGTGGGTCATCAACTGATGTGGACCCCGCAAAGCTTCTGGATGGCATGTCGTATTTTTGGATTTGATCGTACCTACAATCGTGCTATGTAGCTTTGGCGCATCTTGAAAACGTACCATTCGTCTACCAGGCCTTTCGTAGAGAAGAAAATGTTAAACAGAGTGTTTTGGAAGAACAGTTACCTTCCTGTAAGACAAACAGACAGTCTGGGTGTCCACGCTTCAGAACTCACCTCAGTCAACGAATACCCCTGACGAGAAAGTCACCACATCCATGAAAAAAGCTTCACTCGGGACCTACTCTCGTGACAAGCAGAAGTGTCCCTAGCGACGGGCGCCCTGTTTCACGTTTGCATTGATTTTCTTGTATAGCGTTTGCCTCCAGTTCGGCCTGACTGTATATTCGCTCCGTGCAACCCCTCTGAACCACACAACTAACGTTGCGAGCTCTGAACTCCACGTCAAATCTTTGGCTCCATGTTTCATTCGCTTCTGCTCTTGGAATCAAAATGAAACCAAGTTGGTGCTATTTTCCTCACAATGTTGTGAGCTGCCGCTAAGGCGTAGGAGTCAAAATCGCAATAATCCCCAAGGCTGCATTGCACCTCTCTCAACCGAAAGAACAGAAGAATCCAAAAAATCGGCATTAACAGCCTTAGGAAAATTAATAAAGTAAATTTCATCGCGAAAAAAACAACAAACTCTGATGGTGAAAAAACGAACTATGAGCAGAAAAAGCGAAAACAGAATTGCAAAAATAATACCAAGTACGAAATTCTTCGACGTCAATAAAATTTCCAACAAACACAAACGCTTCAGACTTCAACATATCCGCTGTATGTTGAGAAGCACACAGATGCGGTTCGCGAAGACATTCGCGATGTGTGATTGAATATTTGAGAAGCTATTGAGCTTGATTTATGCGACCGCCTATCCCAACTCATTTTGGAACTGGACGATGCTGGGGGATGAACAAACAATAGGAAGGGCTCATCATCTTCATCTGCTACCCCTTGAGGGTTCTTGCGGAAAGACTGCCTTCGTCCCAATGCAAAGTCGGAAGCATTGTTTGCATCATTTTGTGTATAAATTCTCTCCGAAGTGTGGCAAGCAACGGGATTCGCAATGCATGTTCGGCAAGTGGCGCGCTCAGTAACCAAGAATGTCTCTGGCAGTATTTCAAATCGCTGCCCAGCTCGAATCTGATTCTCTCTTGAACGGTTCATCGCCATCACCTGCTGATACGATTCGATGGATTCTTCGAACAAAATGGGTTTTTTAATTTGAGATCTTCTCCAAATATATTGACGACTGCATTCCACTTCAGTATCCACTCCCATCAATATTTTTTTCACTGCAGTCATACACAATGCCGGATCCTCAAATTTCACAAATCCGCCTCCCCATTCGAATCTTCTCAGATCAAATTTCCTTCCTGAATGTGGGTGGGTCAGAGGAATGTCGTCCTCGGAGGGTTCAGCAAGTTCCATTCGACTCAAATTTCGCCACGCAATATCTCCGTCGAAAATATGAAGCAACTCCCGCACAAAGTACATCTCCCCGGATTTTGGATCAATTACCAAAAGCCCTTCCGTTGCCAAAGCAATTTCACATCTTGGTGCTCCAACGGCATCCATTCCGAAACTACTCGAGCTTCCAGCTAACGCCATGAGGAGGCTTTGATTCTGAATGTCACCTACTGATCCAAGCACACTGATCTGCTCCCCAAATGACGTTCTGTCACTTCCGTCTTCGTATCCTCTCAGTCTACTTGAATCATCCCTCATCAATCCAGACATCGAGCTCTCATAAGGGATCCCAAGAGGCAGTGGAGGCATAGGAAAAACCGCTTGGTCCTCCGTGAGGACTGATGGACTGAGACGCTCCGGAATTCCCCACTGTCCCGAAGCATTCATGGTTCCCGACCGTCCAAATGCACCCGACATTTCTGGCTGTCCCAAAATGGTTCCCGACTGTCCCCAAAGCTTTCCCGATACCTCTCCGTGTTCCCTCGTCATTCCCGATTCCGTATGGGATCCAGGAATCGAGCGAATATCCTGAGAATCCATCTCGGCAGAGGCTCTTGGATGTCCAGAAAACTGATCGGCGACGTATCGCAGAGCCTCAGTGACGTACACACGGTGATGGTCACCTTCCCAAAGAGGCGTCTGGAAGAGAAGAAATCAGGAACAAGAAAGAAGATGTGGTGCAACTTGCCTGTCCCAATTCCGTTCTTAGCTGGCGGACCAACGGGACACTCAAGGGTTTGAAGATTGTCTTTCCCTCAGCTGTTCCGGGAGCGCGTCCCAATAAATTTTGGTCGCGATAATGAACATCAATGTGAAGATGCGCTGGTTCTGCTTTTTCAACGGGTTTGCCATTCATATCTTGAATCCCTCCAATTGGAATTGATTTGAGCACTTCGCTCGACGATCCAGTTTTTCTTGTTTCTGTTCCTTGTTCACTGATTTTCTCCATCATCTGAGGCAAATATTCATATGCTGCTCTTGGCTCTTGGCTCTCTTTGACGCCACGCTCTGTGACTAGCGCGTTGGTTGAGGCTTGAGTACGTTGAGTTTGATCCCCTAGTCTTGGCGTTTCTCGAGACGCGTGCTCATTTCCCATTCCGCCACTTCCAGAATCATCTTTCGAGTTTTCACTCATTTTGTCCTTCGGCTCTTCTTTCTCAGACATCTTGACAGCGCTGTCCACTACTGGTATCAGTGTGTCATTTCAGTTCTTGGGGTCCACAACACGCCAGAATCAATAGAATGTGATTGATTCAAATAATGTCGATGCAAAGGTTGATTGGTTGAAATAATGTTGAATCAAACATTCTTGACACCAAGTGGTGTGATGCCGTTGTTGAAAGCATCATGTAAGCCAATGCCGTGTTCCTGAAATGCAGAAGTCGATAGCCCACAATTTTCGACAGCAGCAACTTTGACAAACGGGGCGTTAAGTTTTCCGTGTACTGGAATCACGGTTTCTTGGAAGCCTTCATTTTCACACATCAATCTGACCAAACAGAAAGATTTCAGGGAGCAAATTTACCACTACTGAGTGAAGACGTACCTTCAGTATATATGAACAGCTTTAATGGTTGGAGGCAGCCTCCGTCAATTAATAGGGTGTTCGAAAGTCCCCCGCTATGAAGACGCTTGTAAGAGACTGGTCAGTGGAAATGATGGGTGTCTGAAAAAACCGAATAAGGCTTTCGAGTTTTTAGAATTGTGAACAGATTTTTTCAAGGGATTCTTGCAATTAGGAATGCCGAGCAGAGGTGTTCTGAGTGTTACTACTAGCGATGCATGACTGAGTTCTACAGGTTTGAATTTTCCCAGGTGGCAGGAACACATAAACTCGCGCGACCGTAGAGGCTCCCCACCAATAATAATACGAAGCTTGGGTTCTTAAAGATTTAGCTGGGGATCTTCAGGTTCATTCCTAAACCGGTCAAGAATTAATCCGATACACCGAGTTTTTTTAAACAGCTCTTATCACATTTTTGTATGATTCAATCATCTCAAAAAGTATGCAGTTGCGGTAAAAGACGAGAGAAATTTTTCAATCATGAAATTGAAAGGC
>NW_026578342.1:0-16754 GCF_029603195.1 Condylostylus longicornis | reverse complement strand
AGCGAGAGAACCCCCCCAGGCTTCTTCAGACGTCTTAAATGTGGTTTCTTCGGATGATGAAAAAGAAGGAACAATTAAGAAAGAATTCCATTATGTAGAGTCTGTGCCTACCCTTCTACTTAAAAATTTGTACTTTGAAAGGTTGATAAATGGCAACATTGAAAGCTTGGCTCCTTTCGGCATCAATCGTCCCGCAATCTTTCATTTGGATTCATTGGTGGAAACTTCGGGGCCTCCCGAAAATCTCAAAGAATACTTGGTTGAATATTTCAAACAGGTCAGCAAACATTCTTCTAAACTCGTCGCATTTCGCTCTTGTAGGAATTCGCTTCTCGCTGTCCGGAGGCTCACGCTGAAGGTCTGCGTATTGCTGATGCTGACGAATGGATTTACGTTCCAAGAGCTGCTGTTCCGTTGCAAGAAAACGGATTCGATTGTGGAATCTTTTTAGTCGAATATATTCGTCATCTGTTTATCGCTGATGAGAGGCTCAAGAGTCTTCTGTACGATGCCCCTGTCTTCGACTTGCCATCGAATTCTGAGGAAGTCCCCCAAGCAACACCAGGTCTGTCGTTAGCAACTCTCTCTGAGTTTCGTGCCTGTTCTACAGATTCGTCAACCGCACGTGCAGATAGATGCGTTCGGCGTCGTCGCGCGAAAGCGAATGCCACCACCGGAACGATGAGGACTACTGAGGATTGGGTTGAGTCGCACTGGTTCAGCCAACAACATATTACTCATCGGCGCCGGTGTTTGGAACAAATGTTGATCTACATGCAGCATCACCCAAAATGGAACCAAGGGCGTGTCAACGAGATTCCGGACGACAAATGTGACAGAATCTTGATTGAGAGGCTGGAAGGCGAATTAGATACAAAATGGATGGAAACAGAAATGGACTACCTACGAGGACTTTTCCATTGTAGCAGCTTCCCTAAGGGGTTCAAACGATTGTCCCGTAAAGGATTAGATCCCACCGGCATCACCGTTCAACAAGAGGATGAAGGGTCGCCTGCTTCAATCCAAGAAGAAGCTCTTTTTGAAAGCGATCGTCATTTGACGTCTGAAATGCGCTTAGAGACGTCCCCGGTAGAAACGCAAGCCCCAGCTGTAGAACCGCACAAGTATGAGGAGAGCGCCGAGGATGAAGAGCATTCGATGGATTACAGCAGCAGGAAAGAACCTTCAATTCTCGACCGCCTAGGCCCGGGAAAACAACGGGAGTGTCGAACTTATTGGGATCGACGGACTCCTGACGATGATCGCAAACGTGGTCGGACATTTCCAGATGAAGATGATCGACACGAAACCCCCGACCGACGTAGCATTCTCGACCGCTTGGGAAGTCGATGTGAAGAACGCCGTTACCATGCGAGAAGTCGTGACGTCATGCCGGAGCGACGGACACGGAGCCCTATCTGGAACGACAGACGGCACGGAATTGTCGGTGATAGAGAAAGAGGGAATTCGAGCCGGAAGGAAATGGATTTGGAACGACGGAGCTCACGTCAAAATTCAGATTTCGATCGGGAAAGGTCTCACAAGTATGAGTCAAGAGATCGGTATCACTACGGGAGTGACATCGATATGCGAAGTGATTCGAAGAATTATCGGAATGTTGAAAAATCAAGAAGACGAAAGCGTGATGAGCTTCAAAGATCGCATAGGGAGTGAAGCAAGAGTCCCTTTCGTGTGGGGTGTCCCATTCGGATTGACGGGATGTGTATCTGGCACAGGTGGTCTGTGAGAACAGCGGTAGCACATCCCATCGGTGGGGATAGGATTTCCCATCGTTGGGGTAGAATGTCTCGTTCGTGTGGATTGCGGTGTCGAGATGAAAGGCCAAGTTCGTCTATTTACGGAGCGCTTTTTCAGACTGATGGAGCGTTTCAAAGATCAACAGTAATGAGTGCTTCAAGGGGGTCAGATTCCAAAACAAGCTGAGTCATGCCTCTAGCAACTTGGGACATTCAGTGCAGTTGTTGGGTTTCTCATACCCCTCATGTCCTGCTTTTTGAGGTTGTTGGCCCCTCAACTGAGCTGTTCTCGTGCGTTAATCGTTGTCTTCCACCATGATGAGGACAGTACATTTCTCCGACACCGAGAAACGGGATTTTGATCAACAAGCTCGTTTCTGCGAGCACTCAGCATCATGCCCATCGAACAACGAGGGAACGACAAACGAATCCCCTTGAGTTTCGACAGAGTTTTTCAACTTCAACCAAGCAGAACTGTCAATATTATCGTACAGCAGTTGATTTTATCGTACTCAGTTCTCACACATGAACTCGCTGATTCTCCAATAACCATGTCGTTTGAAGGATTCACTGGCAGTGAAATTTTTTCCTGAAAGAAACAACCGACAAACTACTTCTGGGGTGTGCGAAGGGTCGTGGGGTGTTGTTTGCGAGGGGTTGCCTTGCGAGGGCATGGGTCACGTGGTGGCTGTTTCTCGTAAGAACTCCATCAGTGACTGTGCAATTCTCATGGGAAGGCTTTAATGCACACACAGGCTGCATCATCAAGTAAAGGTCGAACTTTCTGAAATATAGACCCCTGTGAGAGTAAACTAATGTTGATTCTGAGCTGCAAGAATGGATGCCGTCGAAGCTTGTGATCTTTTTGGACATGATCTTGTGTTTTGACGACTAATTGGTGCTGCTCCCTAGACCGTGTTGTTGTGTTCACAGATAACGTGTTTTGGTGTGGACTAATTTTGTTCTTCCTGATTAGCGTCATCCATACATGGCACATGTGAGAGATTTGTTAGGTAGCTTCTTCCCTCACTCATGTTCCACATAGCAGGCGATTCAGACAACTGAAGTATTGCAAACGACCCCTTGATCCGTTCGAAGTTCGTTCAATTCGGCTAGTTCCGATGAATTTATCGCACTTCTCACCAAAACTACCTCGTAGGTGGGCACGAATGGAAAAGACAGCAGTTTGAAACCGAAAATTCTGCGTGTTCCAAGAATTTGGGCAATTCTTCGGACGGTGAACGGTGAGCTCTACAAGAAGTCGAATCCCAGGCAGAGCTTCTCCCCGCTCGACCCTGAGCTTCAATGTTGCTGAGGGTTCATCTCCCCAGATCGATCCAACGAAATTGATTAAGGCTCAGCCTTTATTCCTCGTTGCTGCTGGAAATCGGATTGATTAAATAATGTGTGGTTCTGCTGTGGCTCGCGTGGTGACAGACAACGGCTCCCAGTTACTGTTGTTGCTCGTCATTCATTGAAGTAAGTGGTGTCTCACTTGATCCCTTCGATGGTGTTGAGGATCCTCCTGTAGTTGTCTGACTCGTTCCACCTAAATTTTGAGGAGTCTCCAACTCGTGAACGCCGTTCCCTCTTGGTTCGGTTGGCGGTTTCGTTGACGCTGTACTCGATTTTGAAGTTCCTCCAGCCACCAAACGGCGAGGAGACTGAAGACGTCCACGGTGTTCGAGATCAGGGGGCCAATTCGATGAGTGTTGGCGTTGAAACTCGCTCGTCATTGAAGAACCACTCGACTTTCGCAATCCCTTAACATGTTCAGATTCGCAGTCTGTGTGTTTCGAACCACGACTTGCAATCTTTCGACTTCTTCGATCACTCGAATCCCGTTCATCATCACCCTCTGGAGAGACTGGAGCGTCTGAAGGCTCTTCATGAGCAGACGGTCCTCCTCCCTTGGTTCCTCTGGTCTTTCTTGGTTTCAATGAAAGATCTTGCGGCACCGAAGAAGGAACAGCAGGTTGCAACGTGGGCGAGTGCCGTCCGGTTCTATAAAGCGAAAAAGCGAGTGGAGAGAGCGCATCACAGAAAACCTACTTTGTGGCGTTGATTGGACTTTTTCCCAGTGAGGAAATGGACGCTGATAAATTACCCGATGGAATGGATCTATGGACTGGTTCGTCAATGTCGGAGTTATCTGAACTGTCGGCAAATCCGTCAATCTGATCAAGCAAAGCAGACTCAGCAACACTAGGGTCGAGTGGACAGTTGACAAGTTGGACAACTTGTGATACGGAACGTAGAAGTTCAACGTTGGAGTAGACGTGTCGCTTAATCTCCTTCCATTCGTTTGTATAACGAGATAAGCGAAGATCCCAGGGACAAAGGGATTTGACCCAATTATACTTGGAAGAAATATAACCAGTTTTGGGATCCCTCCTAGTGTACCATACGATTTGACAATTATGGATTTTATCGTGACTTCGATATTCGGTGGATCGAACCCTTTCAATTAAAGCTCTAAAAGATTTTATCACGCCTAAAAATAGAACACTCGAGAGGATGACAATTTGAAAGTTCAACATACCTCCGTGACAAACTACAATAACTCTCAAGCCGGAACAGTTCTCCCCGAAATTTTCCAAAACCCGGTCAACTCGAAGGCAAAGGTTCGCGATAGACTCTCCTCCAGACGGTTGCCAATAGAACGCGTCCCGTTCCTTCCGAACAAATTCTTCCTTATGCTCTTTGACGCGCTCGTGGTGAGGTTTGTTTGCTAGAATTCCTCTGTCCCGCTCTCTTAAATAAACTTCTGTTGCCCTGAAAAATACAAAAACTCAGTAACGTGTGGGGTCACTTGCAGTACGGACCAACGAGCATGAGGAAGTTCCAACGCTGCTGCAGTTTCCATCGCTCGAACATATTCCGATGTGAAATATTTATCAAAGAGTGGTGATATATTTTGACGAATGTATTCACCCGCTATTCGAGCTTGCATCCTTCCCATATCAGTCAATCTGTATAAACTATTGTGGCGATCACGAAATTCGCTCGTCCAGAGATCTAATTCACCCTGACGCGCCAGTTTTTGAGCCAAATTTCCTGATCAAGAATAAAATGTGACTATGAGAAAGGAACCCGCAAGTCTGACCTTCAGATTGGCCATGGCGCACCAGCACCAAGTCGACTGGCATGTTTCGATGCATAATTAGCCGGTCAACAATCGCTGATAAAATTCCTAACGTCGCAATTTTGCTGGCAGTGAATGCAATTCGACTGTCTTAATTAGAGAGAACCCTCAGATTGAAACGACTGGAAGAGGGGTTTGTTCGCGCAATCTTATACTACTTCCGTTATTGTACTTTCCGGAGGTGCCCTCTTCTTGACGTGGTGCAGGCGTTGCCTGCTCAGATCTGCTTCCTAAAGTCCCATGAACATCCCGTTTGTTGTTCTTTCTTGAAGAAATATTAGAAGCGAATGGAAGATCTTCTACATAACAAATATATTGTGGCGCCTGTGGATATAATGAAGGGCATTGTGGCGCTGTGGTTGTAATGGAAGTGCACTAATTGTTCTCGTGATGGGTCTGGTGAGAAATCACATTATGACTCTTGTGGATGATACGAGTTATTCCGTGGTTTGGTTTATTTCCAACACATCACTTTTACCATCCGCATCTGTCGTTCTCTTCCTTTTTCGCTCCGCCTTCAGCCTTGGACTCATCGAGCTCCCATTCTTGTTCATTCCTATTTCGTTCTTTCCTCAGTTTGCTTAATTTCGTTCCTTCCAAGTTCCCATTCCCATGCTTCTTTGTTCTCTTGTTGATTTGATATCTCAGTTAGGATCAAAGCAGTCCAGTGTTACAAGCGCGTCAGACTTCAATGTGTCATCATTTGACTGTTTTTCTCACCCTGTTGATTCTAGAACCACGACGCTGCACTCGCACAAACACGCCAACGTCCCAAATGATCGTCCCGCGCTTTCCTAGTGCGTGCATGCAAAAAAACAGTTTCAGTTGAAATGATTACATCGGTCCTCCGATTCGACCAATGTGTTAAAATTTCTCATCAAATTTGCCAACCTTCTTATCAACCACAATTAGAAGCGTCATTAAAAGCAGTCTTATGTGGATCTCTTCTAGGTAGCACCAAAAGAAAACTTTACCTTCATGTGTTTATTTTACAGGAAAGTCCCTTCAAAACAGTCTTCAAGGTGAATAGATCACACAGATTCGACCATCAATTTCATCTTAGGAAATGAAAAGTTTGTCAAGTCTGACGCAAGCCCGGTGACGGTCGCAGACTTGGCAGTTCAAGCTGTGATTGTCGAGGTTTTGAATTTGCACTGTTCTGATCAGAACGTCAAAGTTGTCGCTGAAGAAGATTTCGGTACCCTTTAGTCGTTCGCAAGTCTGGCCCAGTCGTTTTCATTCAGAGTCCGTCCCTGAGAGTGTTGTTGCCCAGGTTGCTGACAAACTTAATCAGTATTGTCCACTCCGTTCAATTAAGCTGTTGGTTGGACATCATGCCGATTCCACAGATGAAGAGTCTTGGACGTCTGAACGCGTTTTACGTTTGTTTAGATTGACGTCTTTACGGACGGAACAAGAAATTCAGGAATTTGTTAAAACAGCTTCAACTCACTCTTGTGAAAGCAAGTCTCCTCTCCATTGGTCCCAGTCGTCGTACTTCGTGGTTGATCCCATAGACGGCACCAAAGGATTTCTAAGAAATGAGCAGTTTGCCGTTGGATTGTGCCTGGTTAACGCAATTTCTCCCCGGGTCCATTGAATTAGGTGTCATTGGTTGTCCCAATTTGCCGGGCATTCTGGAACCAGTTCGGCGTACGTGTCAAGCAGAGTTGGAAATAGCAACTCGCTCCAATAGATTATCAATGGTTCTATTACCTTCATAGTGTGTGACGAATCCGTCGCGGCTAGCATCAAAACAGACTCTACAAGCCACGGACATCTTGTTTTCGCCGTTAAGGGGGCTGGTAGTCGAGTAGGCCATACAGTCGCGTAACAATAACCACTCTCTATTCAGTCAGTAGCCATCGATCAGCTACTTCAACCGAATATGGATCCTGTGCTCAAGGTTCTTCGAGTTAAATCTGAACCCGAGGTAGAGTTCTCATTCAAGAGTTTTGCTGATTCCTTATTGTTAGGCTGTTGATCGCGTGGTCTGCTTAGAATCTGTAGAAGCGAAGCATACTGATTTTGCGCTGTCCTCTGGTGCGCTCCATGAAATGGGAATTCGACTCGATGAGCGTCACATTCTTAGATTAGACAGCATGGCAAAATTTGTCGTGGTAGGTACTGCAGTTTTTTTCCAGTCTTGATGTTTGTCATCAGATTTCACGGGGTAGGAGTGATTGAGTATCCCAACACGTATTCGAATATCTTGCAGGGGATGGCCACATTATCTTTCGATTTCCAACTGGAGGTTAGAAACCCGACATGTCTGCCTCACTTCATTCCCGGTTTTAGGTTATAAGGAAAAGGTTTGGGACATACTTCCTGGCAAAATTATCGTTGGTTAGTGATTCTACGGTTGATTGTCGATATTTTCTATTTTTAAGAGGAAGCAGGTGGAATTATAACTCACAGTGATGGATCTCAAGTTGAAGGACTTTACAAAATGACATTGGAGAACACCACCTGGTACGCAGTTGGTATAGACTTGTTGATAATTGGTATGCCTACTAGGGCTTGTGACAACTGGACATGGAGCTCAAGCGTTCCATGATCGTGTAATTAAAGCTGTCAACACGGCTAGTTCTAAACTTCAGGCCAAGTGCTGAAATTCATGCATTAGGTGTCGATCTTAGGGTGAAGTGGGTCTCGATTTTACGCATTGATGAATCAAACATAACAATCGATCAGCGCGTGTAACTCATTCGAGAGTCAAAATTCATTCTACCGCTCATTTTTGTACTCATCGTCATTCACGTCTCAAAACTGGTCAACACCTCCAGGAATAGTTTTCTCAATTTTGATACTCCACAGAAAAAGTGATAAGCGCGAAGCAATTGAATAATTAAAGACAAAATTCGTCAAGACGGCTTCGGGGTTCGGGCACGTCGCCTCCTTACTCCCTCTTCTGCTGGTGGTGACTGTTGTGCTGCGGCTTGGGTTTCCTTGGCTCGCTGGCTACGGGTTACGGGTGCCTGCGCTGGTGCCTCTGAGAAGAAAAGTGACGGAGTGAAGGTCAACTTGTTCAGCAACGCCGAGATCGGGTGCAACTGAAGTTCGAACGCGCCCAAAGCGAGGGAGAATCCCACAATATTTCCGGTTCCCAATAGAAGGAGAATTCGATAGTCGTTGAAATAACCAGACGCAACGGCTGAAAATCCAAGATGAAGGCTTGCTCTCACTCCAGCAGATGAATGGCTCAAGAATATCAGAGATCCTGTTATAAATCTCTTAATTTGAGCCAGGCCAGTTAAGGGGACGCCTTCATTGGATTTGATTGAATTCACGAGTGTGAGTGTGGTGAAGCATTGAATGAAAGAGAAGAAACATTCGGAGAGCAGAAAACTTGAAATGAAGGTCGATTTAAGGGATGTGCTCGCAAGGAAAGGACTTTCGTCGTACTTTGGGAGGCTCGGCTTTAACAAGACATGCTGTTCTTCGATGTAACCCTGATACAGTTGTGAAGACATGATCACTCCAATAGTAATTGCTCCCAACATCGTTGACACAATATGCATCAAAGTCGACCCTACGAAGACAGGTAACTTGAACTACGGAGCTCACTCCTTACTCTTGTTGCGTCTTGTTTTTCCCAGAACGTACATCGCCGCTGTGACGTCTGGAAATGTTTCATATCCCCAATCCAAAAAATTAGCCCACGTTGTTTGGCATGCAAATGAAATGATGATGTGTCTCACATAGAAAGGAAGGGAAGAAAAACTGCTCCATGCGGAGGTAACGAGCCATTCCTGAGAGACACCATTCCATTCATTTCTCATTTATACTCTCTCCAAAGTACCAGAGCTCCACTTGAAAGTACATAATAGGCATAGTAGAACAAGGATTCAAAAAAACGATCCACAGTATTCTTGAAACGGAAAATGTCCTCCAGCCGATGTTGTTGAACGCTTTGCCTTAGGTGGCATTTTAATTGTCTACCTTTTTCGTCTGGCTGTGACTAGAGTGATGAACACACCCACAAGGACTGCTGTTCTTCTGGACTCTTGGGACATGACTACATACCCCACAACTACACTCGCGAGAAGTGCTTTTTCGTGGGATGCCATTGTGATGATTGTGGGAGCAATGATGCGAGGGAAAATCCAGTCAAGGCTATTAAATTCATAATTCTCAAAAAGGGCTTGACTGGTACAGCAGATTTTGTCTTTTTAAAGGTCCTTCGCAGATGGGGGGTACAACATCGACACCCGATTCGCCGCTTCCCATTTGGGGAATTGCGTTGATTGCTCTTGGTTGTATTTTTTTATTAGTCCTTGTACTTGTCCTCGTTTATCTTCTTTGCTTTCGAAAAAAGAATCATCACGAAGTTGCCCTAGCTGAAGAACTTGAGGAGCATGAAAGAAGGCGCGCGGAGGAAGCTCTTAACACCTTGCGTAACTTACGGCTCGCCCGCGAATCCCGTAAGGCCTATTTTCCCCGCCAATGGATGTTTGTTCTTGTGCAGAGCGTCCCGGGCATCTCTGTCCGCACCATCATTCTCCATCCGCAGCGTATCCCGTTCCGTGCCCCGCCTGTTTTCCAAGCGGTGAGATGTTGATGCTACCCTTCGGAGTACTCTCCTGGTTTTTAGGTCCAATTGTTCACATGGATAACGTTCGGGCTCAACCAGTTTTTGGGACTGTCGGTTCTCGTCAACCAGTTGGTCCAGTTTTTGGAACTGTCGGTTCTCGTCAGCTTGGTCCAATTCCGTGTGATCGACGAACCTACGTCGAACTACCTCCGCCCTCAAGATATCGGGCGGTTGTGTCAAGGCAACAACCCGCGTACGTGCCGGAACGCCGATACGTAGCTTCGCAACTCGTACAACCGGAGCCCCCACAACCAAGAATACGAATGGCAACGGGGTCTGCTGAGATGCCAGTGTCAGCACCCCCCAGTGCACCTCCTGGCTTCGTCACCGTTCCGATGATTCTTGAACATCGGAATTGAATTTTTTCCGAAACTTTTTCGAACTAATCAGTTTTAGTTATTCGTGCTAACTGGTGTCTTTTTCGTGTGCATGTACTTGCGTCTCTACAAGAAAATTGGCTCCATGGCTACCTTGAAACAGGCACTCCACATTTGCCCCTCTCAATTTGCTACATATATCTATACACCATCATCCGCAGTGTCTGAAAGTCAACACAATGATGAGGCCAATGACGCTGTCAGAAAAGATTCTGTGCCATCAAGCAGTTGGATTGACGGAGCCATATGTTAAACCTGGACAAGTACGGCATGCATGTCTGGGTGCATGTTGGACGCATGTTTGGGACAATTTCCACTCCTGCAGACCATTGTTGTGCGAGTCGCACGCACGCTTGCGTCCGAATTGACTCTCGTTGGAATTAAAACATGTTTAGAAAAAATCGGGAATCCAGAGTTATGGAGAAAAGACCGCTTCTTTCTTGCTTGCGATCACTCTGTTGATCCGAGGTAGATCGGCATGATGAATCCAACGTGAATTGTCCCCAATCAGAAACTACGAAGATGACGTTATCATGAAGCGAATTCAAATGTGCGAGGAATTTGCAACCAAACATCAACTCAAGGTTTGGGATTCTTGGATATAATATTCTCGTGATGTTCTTCTCAGGACTACTTCGGGCCCAATGAGTCTATTCTCCATACCGAATTTTATCGACAAAAAGCGTCTGCTGGAACCGTCATTGTTGGAGCGGATAGTCATTCTTGCGCTCATGGCTGTGTCGGATCTTACGCCATGGGTAATCAGAGCGTCGTCATCAATCATTCTGATTTCGTGGTTTTAGGAATGGGAGCGTCTGATGTTGCGATGCCTCTAGTCACTGGTACGACATCCTCATGAAATGTTAATGATGGCACTCTCCACAGGAGTTACTTGGTTCGCTGTCCCAGAGACAGTATTAATTGAATTTTCTGGAAGTCTTGGATGGGGTTTTGTTGGCAAAGATGTCATGCTCTCTATTTTGAAGAACTTCAAGAGAAATACAGTCGCGCTGGATCGAGTGCGTCATGTTGATGTCCGTGTCAATTTCAGTTTTCATTTCAGTGTCTTGAATTTGGGGGAAATATCCATGAATTGGATATCGACAGCCGTTTTGCGATTTCGAATATGGCGACAGAGTTTGGGGCAATCGCAGGAATTTTTCCAGCAGATGAAATTACTAAAGTCTGCTGACTGAATAGTCACGCATTGATTGCTACTTTGGTTCTTAGGGATTCTTTGAAAGACGTTCTGAATTGTATGGAGCTCCTCGCAGCGATGACGAAGGAGAACTATTCTTTCGAGCGGACGACAACGCACAATATTCCAAGAAACTTACTCTGGATCTCTCAAACATTATCGAATTCTCTGGTGCGTTGCTTCTCTTCATTCCTTATCATATTTCTCTTCCTTCTAGTCGCCCGATGGCCTTCGCCGGATCATGTGTTCGCTCTGAGTGACCCCGAACTTTACGCGCCCCTTTACGATGGGCGACCGTAAAGTGCGTTCACGATTTCTCGATCCGGTTCCACTCTCATTTGTTAGGTTTGTGACTCAATTCGATACTTAGACGGCTGCTTCATTGGCGCTTGCACAACCACTGAGAATGAGATTATTTTGGCTGGTCTTCTCTTGGAAGTTATGATGGATGAATTTGGCTTCCACCCGAAACAAAGAGACAGCGACAAACCATACAAGCGACAGGTAGAGTCTGGTCGAGGCGTGTCCCAATATCGAGGCGTGTCCCAATGTTGATTTGCAGCTTACTCCTGGCAGTCGACTCATGAAAGAACGTCTCGATGATCTTGGGATCCTTGCTATCTATCATCGGTAAGTCCCACCATTCCAAGTATCCCAACTTCCTGATTATTTTTTTGTAGCGCTGGATTCACTATTGGTGCGGCTGGATGTTCATACTGCTTGGGTGTGGGGTATGACAAGGCACAAGAGGGCGAAATTTGGTTATCAAGCCAGAATAGGAATTTCAAAAATCGAATGGGAAAGGTCATCATCATCATCATCATCATCATCATCTACTCGAATTCATCATTTCTTTTCAGGGTGCTATTGGATCGGTCACATCTGCTACAGTTGTGGCTGCTTCAAGCTTTTCTATGGAAATTAGGAGTCCTGCAGAATTTTTGGTTAAAGTCGATCGAACAAAATATCGCAAATTGATTAATGTTCGGCACAGAGTGGGTGTACGCCAATGGGAACTCTCTTCAAATCGTTTTGCAGCCTTTCAAGGTAATGGAGCCCCAACCTTGTCTTGTCAAACAGCCGCAGGCAAATCGAGAGATAAAACCGAGTGGTATGTGACAATGATGTGTATCTCGATGATGCACGACTCTCTTCAGCGAATCGTTCGCCCAAAATGATTCGTGGGAGAATTCAGAGATTTGGTGATTCCGTAGACACAGACGCGATCATCCCGGCGAAGTTTATTCCTCTCAGAGGGAAGGAACAAGTGAGTGAGATGGTTCTACAACTATTAAGATGATTAAGATAAATTAAGAGATCTCTATCTATTAATAGAAATATGAAGACGACTTGATTGCTTTCAGGGAGAAAAGTCATTTGCTGTGGCGAAACCTGAATTTGTTAGACTCGTGAAGGAGGGATTTTCTGTTATTGTTGCTGGAACTGGGTACTGTTTGGTTTTTATCAATTGATTGATTGCGGTGCTCAGATTTGGATGTGGGAGCAGCAGAGAAGAGGCAGCAAGTTGCTTGAAGATTATTGGGGTCGAAGCGGTTATTGCGAAAAGTTTTTCATTTATATTTGGAAGAAATTTGCTGACCATGGATTTGTTTGGAATCTGCATCGAGGATGATCTCTTTTACGACGTAAGTGACTTTCACAGATATGAATACTAACGATGCGTTTTGAAGTTGGCTGAGGAAGGAAAAAGAATTCAAATAGACGTGGCAAACAGACAAGTATCAGTAGAGAAGAAAGAAGGGGAGTCAGAAGTGTTCGAATTCAGTCTTTCGCCAATAAGGGTACGAAGAGTCGTGTGTGCAATATTGCGTTGATTCTGGTGTTAGGAGGCTATTCATAATGATGGAGGAATTATCCAAATGTATTGCGCGAGAGGAAAAGATTTGTGCCAATATCTCTCTGAACTCAGCAGTGAACCAAGATCGTCTGCAACATGTTGTGCTTCAACCCAGCTCGCATGGTAGCGGCCTTCAGGATTGAGAGCATTTTCTGTGTCATGAACGACTTTTCTATTTTCATTTAGTTTTTCTTTCATCTGAGACGGCCAGAAATGTTTGTATATTGTCCTACACAACTAGCAACTCTGCATCGTTCAGTCAGCTTGGCAAAATGAAGCAATTTGTAGCATTTTTATTGCTTTTAGCACTTCCTCTTTCCCTTGCTGAAATTGCTCAACCAATGCTACGACGGCTAGGTGCGCCGCAGTTGCTTCATATTATCTGATGATATTGGACTCTCTTTCAGGGGAAGAGCATGGGGAGTTCGAACCTGAAAACTATTATGAAGGCAAGCTCAATCTGCCCATCGAGTTGTCATCCTCTTTCTTCTAACAGAACGACCTATCACTTACAGAAATTGGGGTAATTGAATGTCCCAAATGTTTTGATGAATTACTTGATCAGGTGGTGGTGGTGGTATGAGCTCCACGATTGTCACGACTCCTTCATACGGGAATCGCTATGGCCTCTACCCTACCTATCCCTCATACGGGAACTATCCATCTTACGGGAGCTATCCATCTTACGGGAGCTATCCATCCTATCCATCCTATCCATCGTATGGGAACAACTATCCATCGTACGGATCAGGGACGTTACGGCGGCAGCTACTACGGCTCTGGTGAGCGTTAGTTTGGTGGAAGTATATTTTATCCAATGTTGCAGGATATGGACATTAAATGAATAGTCGAAATCTGTTTTAACGTTCGGGTATTTTTTCCTGATGGTACCAGGCATACCTAACTAACACAAAATAGAAATATGGAACCTTCTAGTTCTTCTCAACTTGATTCTTCGAGTCCAACTCGTATGAATTCAAACGAACGCCTTCATCAATTCGATTTACATGGATCTCTAGTCTTCGATGATTTTACTCCGATCAGCTGTCCACCAAGGAAAGGTCTTCTTGGGGATCTCGTCATCCTTTCAACAGAAGAACAGATTACCAGTTTCCTTGGATTTCCTTTCTCTTCCTCTTCGTCGCTCACATTCCCATCTGGGTTATCCAATCCCCCCACAAAGTCTTTCAACAAATCATCATCTCTTTTCGTCATTCCTCTTGTCGTCCCACCGCAGGTTTTGTCAGACACGGTCGCGATTCCTCCAGAGAAGAGCGTGGACACCATGATTCATCGAATGTCAGCTGAGACAGAACGCTTCGCGCGAAAATTCATAGAAGAGCGAAAGGCATGGTTATCGCGTTATTCCACGAAACATGAGGCTCCAGTTGAAGTCAAAGAGACTCAAGAAATTGTTGATGATTCAATTTCTGAAGTACCAAATGACACTCTTGGTCGCGAGCACTCTGAATTGGATACGCAACAGGACAACGATGACGAAGTAGGGCACGTCGGAGAGTTTTTTTGGGACATTGGAAAAGCCGTCAGCTCAACTGACAGAGCAAACGACAAATTGGTTGGATGATTTGATGGGATTTCTGAACGCTATGGAAACAGCTGGATGCTTGGGCGTCGTGTTGATCGGTTTGATTCCTAATTCAACGGAAACTCAAATCAAAACTGATATCGCAACGTATTTGCCGAAAAACTTCCGCGCAGAATTATTAATGCCAGCCGTTTTTTGTGAGCAAACCTATCATCAATTTGATGCAATTATGTCGTTGTATGAAAGATCGGGAATTAATAGGGCGGCAATAACGCCAATTCCTCTGAAACCCGGCGATCATATTTGCAGAGAAATTCGCGAAAAAGGCGCTTTGAAACTTGTCAAACATCATGGAATTTACACGGGTAAATAATTAGGCATTCAAAGGAGGGGCAAAAATGTTGTTCCAAATATCTTCAGGAAATGGACGAGTAATTCACTTCAGTGGAAATGAGCTGTCGTTGTCGAAACTATTCCAAAAAAGTTCGTGGAAGAAGGCTCGTATTTGTTCAGTTTCCAATTATAAAATTCATGAAGTCTGGGAGCCGGTTGAAAGTGAGAAAGTATTCTCAACGTGACGATACAAGCGTCATCATACAAAGGGCGGAGGATGCACTTTCCGATCAAACATTCAGCGAATACAGCCTGTTCAGGTATAAGCAGATTCACCATGACGATTCTTTACACATCCTTGTTGCAGCAATAATTGCGAGCATTTCTGCACATTTTGTTCCACTGGTCACGCAAGAAGCAAGCAGGCGGAGGCTGCAACTGCAGCAGCTGCAGCAACTGTAGCTGGAGTCGCAACTGCCGCAATTGTCGTTGCATTGGCTATGAAAAGTGAGTTGATAAAAGAAAAATGCAGCAGTTATTATTTCTGCTTTCAGAGAGTTAACACAAATCGAATACTTCGGGTTGAAAAATTTCAATCTTTATTTTTCTAAACGAACACGAGAAGCATTCTTGCATCAGACGGACACGAGAAGCATTCTTGTAACAAAAAACGAGTAAAGAAAACACTTACAAATCGAAAAAAACAGAGAAGAGCCGCTAGACTATCGAGGCTCTTCTTTGTTGACGTGGCCTGGACATAAAATCGAGAAGTAATTGGGTTCTGCGATTCAACCGATCCTTATCCAATGATTCATTCGTTAAATTTGTCTTTTCATGAGCCTTCGGGGTCGGTTCCATAGAGCAAGGAATAGAATTGGATATGCAGTCCGTTGAACAAACAACCCTGTTACTCAGATCGGATGATACAGTGCGAAAATGTTCACAACACTCTTGGGATACATAACCGCACTGATAATGGTCGGATCGGCTTCGTACCTTTGCATCATTTGCTGATTTCGAATTGATATCTTCACGACTGCAGCACGTAGTCAACAATTCATCTGGACAACAATCATTCTCTTCGATCAGAACTGAACTGCTGCACACACTTTTTGTGCATGATGCATCGAAGCAGCACACTTCCCTCTGCACAAGGATCTATGCAGCTGCTGCCCCATGAATATCCTTCGCACCCTGCACTGTCTTCTTTCTCGCAGCCGCATGGACTCGCTGCAGTGGGATCAAGCTCTCCCGTTGCAGATGACTGTCGGTCTTCAATCGGCTCTTCGAATGAAATAACATCCACTGGAGCTTCTTCGTCCTTCGACAAGCGTTTTGCTTCATCTAATTTGTTTTCCTCTTTCGTTTGTCCCAATTTTGGCGCATTTTTTATCTTGCAGCAGCGCCTCCTACTGCTAAATTCTGTTGGAGCGCACTGACAGGTTTGACAATTGCATCCACACTCTGGGTGTTTCAACTGCGTATTCACCTCGCACACGTAACAACATCCGCAACGTCCGTGCTCGCTCAACGGCATGACCCTGTACGTTGGCAATAACCTTGCAGCCTCAGCAAGCTTCGCCGCAAGAGCTGTTTGCTTGTCTTCCACCTCAGTCTTGTTCGACGCTTCTTCGCTGATTGAAGGAGTTTGCCTATTCCCTGAATCAGTCGGTCCTGCCGCGTTTCCCTTCGGTTTTCTTCGACGTTTTCGTGTATCAACTTTATTGTCCACGACTGCACTATTCAGGCTTCCACTCATTACTTCCTTTGTTTGGTTTATAACTTCCAATAATGTAGCGACGGAAGACTCTAATTTTTGGAGAATCGCATTCGGAGACATTGATGGAAGTGAGATATCTGAATGACGATTCGAGTCATTGAGATCCAAACGGCTACCCGTTTTGGGATGATGATGGTGACGCCCCGGAGGCCGATCTAGAAGTCGC
>NW_026578340.1:0-77099 GCF_029603195.1 Condylostylus longicornis | reverse complement strand
ATTACATATTGCGATCAGTTATGTGCCGATCACATCAGATTTTTTCTTTTATTTTTCTTTTGTTTTTATATATACTTTTTATCAAAATATTTCGTAAAAGAAGTCAACACATTACGAATAATGCGAGTGTTACATAAGATAAAGTAATGATGACTAATAAAAAGATCAAATGCCAGACAAAAATAACAAAAACCAAATGCCAATTTGGACGTTGATAATAAAAATTATTAATCTAACGAAGAGTCAAACAATCTGTTTTTTTTTGACTCTTCATATATTTTATTTTAATTATGCAATTTAAAAATAAATTTATAAAATTAAAAGCTCATTCAATTACTAACAAAATTCATGAAAAAACAATAGCAAAGCGAAAATTGAACAAAAATGCTCAATTGCGTTATGTTCGGGGGAATGAAGAAGATGATGCAGACATAATTTTTAGGTGTCAAAACCATTAGCTTTGCTTTATCGTGTTGTTACAACTTTACCAAAATATTTTTGAAAAAATCTCTGTCCGTCCGTCCATCCGTCTGACCATGTGTCTGTTTACTAAACTTCTACACCCTTAAAGATAGGAAACTGAAATTTTATATAAACCCAAAACCTTGCTAGAACCTTACTTTTGAAATATTTATTGTGATAGAATCATATGTGTTTTTCAAATTTTGTAAACGCAAACTTTAGAAAAACTAAATGGTCGTTAAAATAAAGATAATGATAATGATAATGATAATGATAATGATAATGATAATGATAATGATAATGATAATGATAATGATAATGATAATGATAATGATAATGATAATGATAATGATAATGATAATGATAATGATAATGATAATGATAATGATAATGATAATGATAATGATAATGATAATGATAATGATAATGATAATGATAATGATAATGATAATGATAATGATAATGATAATGATAATGATAATGATAATGATAATGATAATGATAATGATAATGATAATGATAATGATAATGATAATGATAATGATAATGATAATGATAATGATAATGATAATGATAATGATAATGATAATGATAATGATAATGATAATGATAATGATAATGATAATGATAATGATAATGATAATGATAATGATAATGATAATGATAATGATAATGATAATGATAATGATAATGATAATGATAATGATAATGATAATGATAATGATAATGATAATGATAATGATAATGATAATGATAATGATAATGATAATGATAATGATAATGATAATGATAATGATAATGATAATGATAATGATAATGATAATGATAATGATAATGATAATGATAATGATAATGATAATGATAATGATAATGATAATGATAATGATAATGATAATGATAATGATAATGATAATGATAATGATAATGATAATGATAATGATAATGATAATGATAATGATAATGATAATGATAATGATAATGATAATGATAATGATAATGATAATGATAATGATAATGATAATGATAATGATAATGATAATGATAATGATAATGATAATGATAATGATAATGATAATGATAATGATAATGATAATGATAATGATAATGATAATGATAATGATAATGATAATGATAATGATAATGATAATGATAATGATAATGATAATGATAATGATAATGATAATGATAATGATAATGATAATGATAATGATAATGATAATGATAATGATAATGATAATGATAATGATAATGATAATGATAATGATAATGATAATGATAATGATAATGATAATGATAATGATAATGATAATGATAATGATAATGATAATGATAATGATAATGATAATGATAATGATAATGATAATGATAATGATAATGATAATGATAATGATAATGATAATGATAATGATAATGATAATGATAATGATAATGATAATGATAATGATAATGATAATGATAATGATAATGATAATGATAATGATAATGATAATGATAATGATAATGATAATGATAATGATAATGATAATGATAATGATAATGATAATGATAATGATAATGATAATGATAATGATAATGATAATGATAATGATAATGATAATGATAATGATAATGATAATGATAATGATAATGATAATGATAATGATAATGATAATGATAATGATAATGATAATGATAATGATAATGATAATGATAATGATAATGATAATGATAATGATAATGATAATGATAATGATAATGATAATGATAATGATAATGATAATGATAATGATAATGATAATGATAATGATAATGATAATGATAATGATAATGATAATGATAATGATAATGATAATGATAATGATAATGATAATGATAATGATAATGATAATGATAATGATAATGATAATGATAATGATAATGATAATGATAATGATAATGATAATGATAATGATAATGATAATGATAATGATAATGATAATGATAATGATAATGATAATGATAATGATAATGATAATGATAATGATAATGATAATGATAATGATAATGATAATGATAATGATAATGATAATGATAATGATAATGATAATGATAATGATAATGATAATGATAATGATAATGATAATGATAATGATAATGATAATGATAATGATAATGATAATGATAATGATAATGATAATGATAATGATAATGATAATGATAATGATAATGATAATGATAATGATAATGATAATGATAATGATAATGATAATGATAATGATAATGATAATGATAATGATAATGATAATGATAATGATAATGATAATGATAATGATAATGATAATGATAATGATAATGATAATGATAATGATAATGATAATGATAATGATAATGATAATGATAATGATAATGATAATGATAATGATAATGATAATGATAATGATAATGATAATGATAATGATAATGATAATGATAATGATAATGATAATGATAATGATAATGATAATGATAATGATAATGATAATGATAATGATAATGATAATGATAATGATAATGATAATGATAATGATAATGATAATGATAATGATAATGATAATGATAATGATAATGATAATGATAATGATAATGATAATGATAATGATAATGATAATGATAATGATAATGATAATGATAATGATAATGATAATGATAATGATAATGATAATGATAATGATAATGATAATGATAATGATAATGATAATGATAATGATAATGATAATGATAATGATAATGATAATGATAATGATAATGATAATGATAATGATAATGATAATGATAATGATAATGATAATGATAATGATAATGATAATGATAATGATAATGATAATGATAATGATAATGATAATGATAATGATAATGATAATGATAATGATAATGATAATGATAATGATAATGATAATGATAATGATAATGATAATGATAATGATAATGATAATGATAATGATAATGATAATGATAATGATAATGATAATGATAATGATAATGATAATGATAATGATAATGATAATGATAATGATAATGATAATGATAATGATAATGATAATGATAATGATAATGATAATGATAATGATAATGATAATGATAATGATAATGATAATGATAATGATAATGATAATGATAATGATAATGATAATGATAATGATAATGATAATGATAATGATAATGATAATGATAATGATAATGATAATGATAATGATAATGATAATGATAATGATAATGATAATGATAATGATAATGATAATGATAATGATAATGATAATGATAATGATAATGATAATGATAATGATAATGATAATGATAATGATAATGATAATGATAATGATAATGATAATGATAATGATAATGATAATGATAATGATAATGATAATGATAATGATAATGATAATGATAATGATAATGATAATGATAATGATAATGATAATGATAATGATAATGATAATGATAATGATAATGATAATGATAATGATAATGATAATGATAATGATAATGATAATGATAATGATAATGATAATGATAATGATAATGATAATGATAATGATAATGATAATGATAATGATAATGATAATGATAATGATAATGATAATGATAATGATAATGATAATGATAATGATAATGATAATGATAATGATAATGATAATGATAATGATAATGATAATGATAATGATAATGATAATGATAATGATAATGATAATGATAATGATAATGATAATGATAATGATAATGATAATGATAATGATAATGATAATGATAATGATAATGATAATGATAATGATAATGATAATGATAATGATAATGATAATGATAATGATAATGATAATGATAATGATAATGATAATGATAATGATAATGATAATGATAATGATAATGATAATGATAATGATAATGATAATGATAATGATAATGATAATGATAATGATAATGATAATGATAATGATAATGATAATGATAATGATAATGATAATGATAATGATAATGATAATGATAATGATAATGATAATGATAATGATAATGATAATGATAATGATAATGATAATGATAATGATAATGATAATGATAATGATAATGATAATGATAATGATAATGATAATGATAATGATAATGATAATGATAATGATAATGATAATGATAATGATAATGATAATGATAATGATAATGATAATGATAATGATAATGATAATGATAATGATAATGATAATGATAATGATAATGATAATGATAATGATAATGATAATGATAATGATAATGATAATGATAATGATAATGATAATGATAATGATAATGATAATGATAATGATAATGATAATGATAATGATAATGATAATGATAATGATAATGATAATGATAATGATAATGATAATGATAATGATAATGATAATGATAATGATAATGATAATGATAATGATAATGATAATGATAATGATAATGATAATGATAATGATAATGATAATGATAATGATAATGATAATGATAATGATAATGATAATGATAATGATAATGATAATGATAATGATAATGATAATGATAATGATAATGATAATGATAATGATAATGATAATGATAATGATAATGATAATGATAATGATAATGATAATGATAATGATAATGATAATGATAATGATAATGATAATGATAATGATAATGATAATGATAATGATAATGATAATGATAATGATAATGATAATGATAATGATAATGATAATGATAATGATAATGATAATGATAATGATAATGATAATGATAATGATAATGATAATGATAATGATAATGATAATGATAATGATAATGATAATGATAATGATAATGATAATGATAATGATAATGATAATGATAATGATAATGATAATGATAATGATAATGATAATGATAATGATAATGATAATGATAATGATAATGATAATGATAATGATAATGATAATGATAATGATAATGATAATGATAATGATAATGATAATGATAATGATAATGATAATGATAATGATAATGATAATGATAATGATAATGATAATGATAATGATAATGATAATGATAATGATAATGATAATGATAATGATAATGATAATGATAATGATAATGATAATGATAATGATAATGATAATGATAATGATAATGATAATGATAATGATAATGATAATGATAATGATAATGATAATGATAATGATAATGATAATGATAATGATAATGATAATGATAATGATAATGATAATGATAATGATAATGATAATGATAATGATAATGATAATGATAATGATAATGATAATGATAATGATAATGATAATGATAATGATAATGATAATGATAATGATAATGATAATGATAATGATAATGATAATGATAATGATAATGATAATGATAATGATAATGATAATGATAATGATAATGATAATGATAATGATAATGATAATGATAATGATAATGATAATGATAATGATAATGATAATGATAATGATAATGATAATGATAATGATAATGATAATGATAATGATAATGATAATGATAATGATAATGATAATGATAATGATAATGATAATGATAATGATAATGATAATGATAATGATAATGATAATGATAATGATAATGATAATGATAATGATAATGATAATGATAATGATAATGATAATGATAATGATAATGATAATGATAATGATAATGATAATGATAATGATAATGATAATGATAATGATAATGATAATGATAATGATAATGATAATGATAATGATAATGATAATGATAATGATAATGATAATGATAATGATAATGATAATGATAATGATAATGATAATGATAATGATAATGATAATGATAATGATAATGATAATGATAATGATAATGATAATGATAATGATAATGATAATGATAATGATAATGATAATGATAATGATAATGATAATGATAATGATAATGATAATGATAATGATAATGATAATGATAATGATAATGATAATGATAATGATAATGATAATGATAATGATAATGATAATGATAATGATAATGATAATGATAATGATAATGATAATGATAATGATAATGATAATGATAATGATAATGATAATGATAATGATAATGATAATGATAATGATAATGATAATGATAATGATAATGATAATGATAATGATAATGATAATGATAATGATAATGATAATGATAATGATAATGATAATGATAATGATAATGATAATGATAATGATAATGATAATGATAATGATAATGATAATGATAATGATAATGATAATGATAATGATAATGATAATGATAATGATAATGATAATGATAATGATAATGATAATGATAATGATAATGATAATGATAATGATAATGATAATGATAATGATAATGATAATGATAATGATAATGATAATGATAATGATAATGATAATGATAATGATAATGATAATGATAATGATAATGATAATGATAATGATAATGATAATGATAATGATAATGATAATGATAATGATAATGATAATGATAATGATAATGATAATGATAATGATAATGATAATGATAATGATAATGATAATGATAATGATAATGATAATGATAATGATAATGATAATGATAATGATAATGATAATGATAATGATAATGATAATGATAATGATAATGATAATGATAATGATAATGATAATGATAATGATAATGATAATGATAATGATAATGATAATGATAATGATAATGATAATGATAATGATAATGATAATGATAATGATAATGATAATGATAATGATAATGATAATGATAATGATAATGATAATGATAATGATAATGATAATGATAATGATAATGATAATGATAATGATAATGATAATGATAATGATAATGATAATGATAATGATAATGATAATGATAATGATAATGATAATGATAATGATAATGATAATGATAATGATAATGATAATGATAATGATAATGATAATGATAATGATAATGATAATGATAATGATAATGATAATGATAATGATAATGATAATGATAATGATAATGATAATGATAATGATAATGATAATGATAATGATAATGATAATGATAATGATAATGATAATGATAATGATAATGATAATGATAATGATAATGATAATGATAATGATAATGATAATGATAATGATAATGATAATGATAATGATAATGATAATGATAATGATAATGATAATGATAATGATAATGATAATGATAATGATAATGATAATGATAATGATAATGATAATGATAATGATAATGATAATGATAATGATAATGATAATGATAATGATAATGATAATGATAATGATAATGATAATGATAATGATAATGATAATGATAATGATAATGATAATGATAATGATAATGATAATGATAATGATAATGATAATGATAATGATAATGATAATGATAATGATAATGATAATGATAATGATAATGATAATGATAATGATAATGATAATGATAATGATAATGATAATGATAATGATAATGATAATGATAATGATAATGATAATGATAATGATAATGATAATGATAATGATAATGATAATGATAATGATAATGATAATGATAATGATAATGATAATGATAATGATAATGATAATGATAATGATAATGATAATGATAATGATAATGATAATGATAATGATAATGATAATGATAATGATAATGATAATGATAATGATAATGATAATGATAATGATAATGATAATGATAATGATAATGATAATGATAATGATAATGATAATGATAATGATAATGATAATGATAATGATAATGATAATGATAATGATAATGATAATGATAATGATAATGATAATGATAATGATAATGATAATGATAATGATAATGATAATGATAATGATAATGATAATGATAATGATAATGATAATGATAATGATAATGATAATGATAATGATAATGATAATGATAATGATAATGATAATGATAATGATAATGATAATGATAATGATAATGATAATGATAATGATAATGATAATGATAATGATAATGATAATGATAATGATAATGATAATGATAATGATAATGATAATGATAATGATAATGATAATGATAATGATAATGATAATGATAATGATAATGATAATGATAATGATAATGATAATGATAATGATAATGATAATGATAATGATAATGATAATGATAATGATAATGATAATGATAATGATAATGATAATGATAATGATAATGATAATGATAATGATAATGATAATGATAATGATAATGATAATGATAATGATAATGATAATGATAATGATAATGATAATGATAATGATAATGATAATGATAATGATAATGATAATGATAATGATAATGATAATGATAATGATAATGATAATGATAATGATAATGATAATGATAATGATAATGATAATGATAATGATAATGATAATGATAATGATAATGATAATGATAATGATAATGATAATGATAATGATAATGATAATGATAATGATAATGATAATGATAATGATAATGATAATGATAATGATAATGATAATGATAATGATAATGATAATGATAATGATAATGATAATGATAATGATAATGATAATGATAATGATAATGATAATGATAATGATAATGATAATGATAATGATAATGATAATGATAATGATAATGATAATGATAATGATAATGATAATGATAATGATAATGATAATGATAATGATAATGATAATGATAATGATAATGATAATGATAATGATAATGATAATGATAATGATAATGATAATGATAATGATAATGATAATGATAATGATAATGATAATGATAATGATAATGATAATGATAATGATAATGATAATGATAATGATAATGATAATGATAATGATAATGATAATGATAATGATAATGATAATGATAATGATAATGATAATGATAATGATAATGATAATGATAATGATAATGATAATGATAATGATAATGATAATGATAATGATAATGATAATGATAATGATAATGATAATGATAATGATAATGATAATGATAATGATAATGATAATGATAATGATAATGATAATGATAATGATAATGATAATGATAATGATAATGATAATGATAATGATAATGATAATGATAATGATAATGATAATGATAATGATAATGATAATGATAATGATAATGATAATGATAATGATAATGATAATGATAATGATAATGATAATGATAATGATAATGATAATGATAATGATAATGATAATGATAATGATAATGATAATGATAATGATAATGATAATGATAATGATAATGATAATGATAATGATAATGATAATGATAATGATAATGATAATGATAATGATAATGATAATGATAATGATAATGATAATGATAATGATAATGATAATGATAATGATAATGATAATGATAATGATAATGATAATGATAATGATAATGATAATGATAATGATAATGATAATGATAATGATAATGATAATGATAATGATAATGATAATGATAATGATAATGATAATGATAATGATAATGATAATGATAATGATAATGATAATGATAATGATAATGATAATGATAATGATAATGATAATGATAATGATAATGATAATGATAATGATAATGATAATGATAATGATAATGATAATGATAATGATAATGATAATGATAATGATAATGATAATGATAATGATAATGATAATGATAATGATAATGATAATGATAATGATAATGATAATGATAATGATAATGATAATGATAATGATAATGATAATGATAATGATAATGATAATGATAATGATAATGATAATGATAATGATAATGATAATGATAATGATAATGATAATGATAATGATAATGATAATGATAATGATAATGATAATGATAATGATAATGATAATGATAATGATAATGATAATGATAATGATAATGATAATGATAATGATAATGATAATGATAATGATAATGATAATGATAATGATAATGATAATGATAATGATAATGATAATGATAATGATAATGATAATGATAATGATAATGATAATGATAATGATAATGATAATGATAATGATAATGATAATGATAATGATAATGATAATGATAATGATAATGATAATGATAATGATAATGATAATGATAATGATAATGATAATGATAATGATAATGATAATGATAATGATAATGATAATGATAATGATAATGATAATGATAATGATAATGATAATGATAATGATAATGATAATGATAATGATAATGATAATGATAATGATAATGATAATGATAATGATAATGATAATGATAATGATAATGATAATGATAATGATAATGATAATGATAATGATAATGATAATGATAATGATAATGATAATGATAATGATAATGATAATGATAATGATAATGATAATGATAATGATAATGATAATGATAATGATAATGATAATGATAATGATAATGATAATGATAATGATAATGATAATGATAATGATAATGATAATGATAATGATAATGATAATGATAATGATAATGATAATGATAATGATAATGATAATGATAATGATAATGATAATGATAATGATAATGATAATGATAATGATAATGATAATGATAATGATAATGATAATGATAATGATAATGATAATGATAATGATAATGATAATGATAATGATAATGATAATGATAATGATAATGATAATGATAATGATAATGATAATGATAATGATAATGATAATGATAATGATAATGATAATGATAATGATAATGATAATGATAATGATAATGATAATGATAATGATAATGATAATGATAATGATAATGATAATGATAATGATAATGATAATGATAATGATAATGATAATGATAATGATAATGATAATGATAATGATAATGATAATGATAATGATAATGATAATGATAATGATAATGATAATGATAATGATAATGATAATGATAATGATAATGATAATGATAATGATAATGATAATGATAATGATAATGATAATGATAATGATAATGATAATGATAATGATAATGATAATGATAATGATAATGATAATGATAATGATAATGATAATGATAATGATAATGATAATGATAATGATAATGATAATGATAATGATAATGATAATGATAATGATAATGATAATGATAATGATAATGATAATGATAATGATAATGATAATGATAATGATAATGATAATGATAATGATAATGATAATGATAATGATAATGATAATGATAATGATAATGATAATGATAATGATAATGATAATGATAATGATAATGATAATGATAATGATAATGATAGTGATAATGATAATGATAATGATAATGATAATGATAATGATAATGATAATGATAATGATAATGATAATGATAATGATAATGATAATGATAATGATAATGATAATGATAATGATAATGATAATGATAATGATAATGATAATGATAATGATAATGATAATGATAATGATAATGATAATGATAATGATAATGATAATGATAATGATAATGATAATGATAATGATAATGATAATGATAATGATAATGATAATGATAATGATAATGATAATGATAATGATAATGATAATGATAATGATAATGATAATGATAATGATAATGATAATGATAATGATAATGATAATGATAATGATAATGATAATGATAATGATAATGATAATGATAATGATAATGATAATGATAATGATAATGATAATGATAATGATAATGATAATGATAATGATAATGATAATGATAATGATAATGATAATGATAATGATAATGATAATGATAATGATAATGATAATGATAATGATAATGATAATGATAATGATAATGATAATGATAATGATAATGATAATGATAATGATAATGATAATGATAATGATAATGATAATGATAATGATAATGATAATGATAATGATAATGATAATGATAATGATAATGATAATGATAATGATAATGATAATGATAATGATAATGATAATGATAATGATAATGATAATGATAATGATAATGATAATGATAATGATAATGATAATGATAATGATAATGATAATGATAATGATAATGATAATGATAATGATAATGATAATGATAATGATAATGATAATGATAATGATAATGATAATGATAATGATAATGATAATGATAATGATAATTGATAATGATAATGATAATGATAATGATAATGATAATGATAATGATAATGATAATGATAATGATAATGATAATGATAATGATAATGATAATGATAATGATAATGATAATGATAATGATAATGATAATGATAATGATAATGATAATGATAATGATAATGATAATGATAATGATAATGATAATGATAATGATAATGATAATGATAATGATAATGATAATGATAATGATAATGATAATGATAATGATAATGATAATGATAATGATAATGATAATGATAATGATAATGATAATGATAATGATAATGATAATGATAATGATAATGATAATGATAATGATAATGATAATGATAATGATAATGATAATGATAATGATAATGATAATGATAATGATAATGATAATGATAATGATAATGATAATGATAATGATAATGATAATGATAATGATAATGATAATGATAATGATAATGATAATGATAATGATAATGATAATGATAATGATAATGATAATGATAATGATAATGATAATGATAATGATAATGATAATGATAATGATAATGATAATGATAATGATAATGATAATGATAATGATAATGATAATGATAATGATAATGATAATGATAATGATAATGATAATGATAATGATAATGATAATGATAATGATAATGATAATGATAATGATAATGATAATGATAATGATAATGATAATGATAATGATAATGATAATGATAATGATAATGATAATGATAATGATAATGATAATGATAATGATAATGATAATGATAATGATAATGATAATGATAATGATAATGATAATGATAATGATAATGATAATGATAATGATAATGATAATGATAATGATAATGATAATGATAATGATAATGATAATGATAATGATAATGATAATGATAATGATAATGATAATGATAATGATAATGATAATGATAATGATAATGATAATGATAATGATAATGATAATGATAATGATAATGATAATGATAATGATAATGATAATGATAATGATAATGATAATGATAATGATAATGATAATGATAATGATAATGATAATGATAATGATAATGATAATGATAATGATAATGATAATGATAATGATAATGATAATGATAATGATAATGATAATGATAATGATAATGATAATGATAATGATAATGATAATGATAATGATAATGATAATGATAATGATAATGATAATGATAATGATAATGATAATGATAATGATAATGATAATGATAATGATAATGATAATGATAATGATAATGATAATGATAATGATAATGATAATGATAATGATAATGATAATGATAATGATAATGATAATGATAATGATAATGATAATGATAATGATAATGATAATGATAATGATAATGATAATGATAATGATAATGATAATGATAATGATAATGATAATGATAATGATAATGATAATGATAATGATAATGATAATGATAATGATAATGATAATGATAATGATAATGATAATGATAATGATAATGATAATGATAATGATAATGATAATGATAATGATAATGATAATGATAATGATAATGATAATGATAATGATAATGATAATGATAATGATAATGATAATGATAATGATAATGATAATGATAATGATAATGATAATGATAATGATAATGATAATGATAATGATAATGATAATGATAATGATAATGATAATGATAATGATAATGATAATGATAATGATAATGATAATGATAATGATAATGATAATGATAATGATAATGATAATGATAATGATAATGATAATGATAATGATAATGATAATGATAATGATAATGATAATGATAATAATGATAATGATAATGATAATGATAATGATAATGATAATGATAATGATAATGATGGTAATGATAATGATGATGAAAATGATAATGACATTGATAATGATAATGATGATGAAAATGATAATGACAATGTTAATTAGCAGAAATGAATATGCAATCTATTAGACGTAATAATTGTAAGAATTGTTTGTGTCAAAGCGAATCATTTTCCCAAGGATTGTATTATGAATAGATTGAGATGTTTAAATTGTAATGAAATCGGGCACCGAGGTACAGAATGTAATTTTAAGACAAGTTGTGACTATAGAAGCCTTAAAAAGAAAAGCAACATGTATAGTGCAGTGAAGATGATAAACAGTTTCTTTTAAACTAACTAACGACTTTAAAAAGTCGTAGCATGGAAAGGTATAAAATTTTCTGGCCTCATAGATACAGGGTACTGAGCTCTGCTTATTAAAGCTGTTATGAACCTGTTGCTTGATGATGTTTTGTACAAGCTGACAGAGCGTGTCATCCGCCACTGGTTGGGCTATCGGCCACCAGCCACCCCAATGTGTATCTCGCTGTGTCCTGGAGCTTCAGCCTGGGGTAGGTTAAAAAAGAAGTAGCCAGTTACCACCAATTGCTACATATCATAACCAGAAAAAAATTATGCACACATTGATATAAATAAGAAAAAAAAAATTAGTGCGACTGCAAACACCTTGTAGTGATATAGAATGTGAAGCATTGAAAAAGGGTGCACCACACGGTACGTCACTATGCTGACAGGGTGACGAATCACCACTGTCCCGAATCCCATCCTTCCATTAGAGGGTTTTGCTAGAAAAATTCCGAAAATTTAAGCACCACAAAGGGGAATGGAATTATAATTCCACCAACAATCCAGTTCAAATACCAATTTAAATTAACTTGCAACTATTACGACTAAGAAAAAAAAAATTTCTTTCTGAATATTTGTTAATTTTAATTTTGGAAAAGAATACATAAGAAATATTAATTTAAGTTCTTAACCTTTTTCTTTTCTTGTTTTTTTTATACAAATTTATTTTAAATTTAATTAATTCACAGTACATATTTCTATATATATAAATTTTTTTTCTGTTTTTCTTATTTAATATCTGCATTTTCTTACAGGTATACTCCTTTTTTTTTCTACACAAACAAAATTTAATAATTGATATAGTTAAATATTAATTAATATATGAAATTAAATATACAAAATTTTCTTGCTAATTAATATAGATAAATATTGCTTTCGTATGCTTTAAAAATTTTTTTTGTTTTATTGCCCTTTTTTTATAAATATACTACACGAATTAAAAAAAAAAACAAAAAAAAATAAGACTGGGCCTAGTAGTAACTGATGTGGCGTTCCTCAGGACTCCAAATGTGCTCCTTCCTTTCTTCCTTTCCTTCTCTTTTTTTTCATTTGGAAAATAGGTAATTTATTTTCCCTTTTTTTCATTTATTTATTATTTTATAATTTTTTATTTTGAAATATTATGAAATGTAAGTTAGTATTAATATGATAAAATATCATTTTAATGGAACAAAACTACCATTTATTAGCTATTAGTGATTCAATTAATTTATTTTAATAATATTAGACATTCTATATTTTTTTTTTTCTTTTAAATTTTATTATTTTTCTAAACGATTAAATTGCTATACCTTTTAATATACACGTTTATGTAAATATTAAGTAGAAAAAAAAATCCATATAATTACTTAAACATAATTTTATTTAATCTTATGAGCCGATATTAATGTTTCAATAATTTCTGTATCAAAGTAGTAAACAATTTTGTGTTTCCTTATTCAGAATTCAAAATATTCATATTTTAAACTTCTTACTATTTTTATTCATTCATTCTATTTTTTTTTCTTATTTAACTTATGTCTCTATATACATTTTTATTTTAATTAATTATATTTTAATAAATTTTATTTATTTGACTTTTGTGTAAACAATAGGTAGATTACTCGTATGTGATGGCAACAAATTTTGCATATCGAGTTTTCGGTGGAAATGCACTTCTCCATAGTAGGGAAGTGTAAGTAAACTATTTTTAGCAACCTGTCGCTCCGTCGGTCTGTCGGTCTGTCGGTGTGTCGGTCTGTCGGGCTGTCGGTCTGTCGGTCTGTCGGTCTGTGTGTGCACGCGTGTATCTCAAGTTCTGCTGAACCGTTTTTGATGAAATTTTATATGTAAGTTTATTTCCACCATGGCACGGATTGATCAACTTTTGGGATATATCAGGCCTCTGGAAGTGCACTTTTTAGCGGGCCTGTTTTACATTGTTGAACATTTTGAAGAAAGTATTCAACCAATTTACTTGAAATTTCATATATAAGCTCAGCTCGACCGTCCGCGAGAATTCCTAACTTTTGAAAGAAATCAGGCATCAGCAACTAGACGTTTACTACGGGCCAAATATACTTTTTTGTGTATATAAAGAGAAATAATGAACCGATTTCATTGAAATTTAATATATGAATTCCTCGTATTAAAACAATGAATACATAAAATTTTTGAAAAGATCAGGGCTCGAAAACTGATCTGCGGGCCGATTTTACATTTTTCACCATTTTGATGAAAATATTCAACCGATTTACTTGAAGTTTCATATATGAGCTTTGCTCGACCGTCCGCGAAAATTCCTAACTTTTGCAAGAAATCTGGCATCAGCAACTGGTGGTTTACTACGGGCCAAATATACATTTTTGCGTACATAAAGGGAAATAATTAACCGATTTCATTGAAATTTAATATATGAACTCCTCGTATTAAAACTATGAACATATAACTTTTTTGGAAAGATCAGGGCTCGAGAACTGATTTGCGGGCCGATTTTACATTTTTCACCATATCCACAGAACAAATTGATGGAATTTCTTGAAATTTGATATTTGAGTTCTGGTTGTTACCGAAACTAACTGGCGAGCATTTCAGGGAATTCGGGTAGCACAAATCGAAACTCTACTAAGAGCCAAATTTACATTTTTCTAAGTATGTTAACTATAAGCTTACTAATGTGGTAAAAAATGGAAAGAAGTATTTAAGAGACATTTTTATAATATTCTGTAACACTTTCATTTAACTAGACAATACACAATGCGGTCGGTTATGTGCTGACCACATCAGATATTTTTTATTTTTCTTTTCCTCATTTAAAAAAAAAAATATTCAAAATTTTAATCTTATTTTCTTTTTTAAAGACCGTCTGTGTCCGAGCTGATCTATCTCCTGACTGAATTCCTTCTTCTTTTTGTTTGACATTCAACATCAAAAAAAAATTAGTACCTCATACATACAAACAAAAATTCCAAAATTTCTAACTGTAGAATCATATAGTGTATAACTAGAAGTTTCGATATAAGAATTCAACAACAAATCAGAAAAGAAAGAAAAAATTATACGATCCGACTTTTAGCCCTGCACACAATTCCGCATGACATTCAATACAGTTTATTATTATCCAACACCAACATGATCATACACACACCTATACTTTGCATTAGAATGGTATATGACACAAGAGTTAACAAAGAATTAGAATAGTTTGAACTGAAATAAAAATAATGAAACACAACACTTTGCTTAATGCGTACAAGAAGAGAATCCAGTGAAAAGAAACAAGAAAAAAAAAATCTGATGTGTTAAACGTCTAGTTGCCGATGCCTGATTTCTTCCAAAACATACGAATTTTTGCGGACGGTCGAGCTGAGCTTATATATAAAATTTCAAGTAAATCGGTTGAATATTTTCTTCAAAATGTTCAAAAATGTAAAACAGGCCCGCTATTTAGTGCAGTTCCCGAGGCCTGATATAAACCAAAAGTTGATCGATCCGTGCCATGGTGGAAACAAACTTACATATAAAATTTCATCAAAATCGGTTCAGCCGAACTTGAGATACACGCGTGCACACACAGACCGACAGACTGACAGACGGACAGACCGACAGACCGACAGGTTACTAAAAATAGTTTATTTACACTTCCCTACTATGGAGAAGTACGTTCCCACCGAAAACTCGATATACAAAATTTGTTGCCATCACATAACCTACCTATTGTTTACACAATACGGTCGGTAATTACAAATACTAATAAGGTGCAAGTATAATTATGCGTAAATATATAAATCATGCGATATGTGACTGCACACATTTTTTCTACGAATATAATTATATGCCCATGACTAAAATTGTGTTTACATACATATACATACAGGTTAGAGGTACGCACACAAAACTATTCTGTTAAAGCAAAAAAAATATAATTTGTATAAGAAAAAGCGATATAAAATCTGACCACTATATTAAGTTATATTATTGAAATTACTTTTAGGGATGGGAGTTTTTTAATTTTATTATTACTACCTAGAATAGAGCAATTTATGTAAAATTAAAATTTATATGCATGTATGAAATATTTCTTCTGATCTTGAAGTAAAATTTTTCTCCTAAGAAAGAAAACAAAATGCCAAGTGCTACGACCAAGTCCATAACAAAGCATGATTTGTCAGCAAGAATTAAAAAATTTAAAGTTAAACCTTGGGAAAAAAAAGGAGTAAAAAACGGCCAAATAACTACAATTGGTAGCGTGCTAATTTTAGTTATGGCTGATAGAATCGAACTGGAAGTAAAGTTTCATATGGTAGAAGAAAAGGATATAGGCCATGAAACAATTATTGGGAACAATATTTTGGAACATGTGGATATATGTTGAGTACAGGCGCCGAAAAACAGTAAAGCCAATTTATGAAAGTGGGAAAAGTGATGCTGAAAAGGATAGTAAAAACGCGAAGGTTGGAGAAGTCGGTAATGCAGTAGCCTAAAAGATGAAAACGGTTTTTTGAAAGAATTTGCACATTTGTGAATGAATGTCGAGGATAGCGAAAGAGCTCGAATTATTAGGAAAATTATTGAAACTAAATTCCTTAAAAAAACTTTCAGTTACCTGCGCAAATGAAGTTTGTTCTAACTGATGATATACCTGTTTTCCAAAGGCGAAGAAGAACATCACATGGTGAGCAAAAACAAATAAACAAGGAAATTTGGATTTGTTGTGAGCTAGGTCGTGGTACTTAACATTTTTTTATTCGAAAAACTAAATGTTTTTTTATAAGAAAAGTTTAACTTCAAGATCAAAAGGAATTTTTCATACATGCATATAAATTTTAATTTTACATTAATTACTCTATTTTAGTTAGCAATAATGAAAATCAAAATTCCCATTCCTACTAATAATTTCAATAATACAACTTAAAATAGTGGTCAGATTTTATACCTCTTTTTTTCATATACGAATTATATTTTTATACCCTGCACTTCGTGAAGGGTATATTAACTTTGGTATGGAGTTTGTAACTACTTGAAGGAGTCATCTGCGGTATGGACATATATATATATTCTTGCTCAGCGTAAAATTCTGCGTTGATTTAGACATGTCCGTCCGTCCGTCCGTCCGTCCGTCCGTCCGTCCGATCGCACGATAACTCAAAAACGAATAATGCAATCGACACCAAACTTTCACAAGTTGCTTCTTTTGTGCCAAGGACGAACCCTATTGTTATTGGACCAATTCGGACAACGGGTTCGGGTAGCTGCCATACAACTCAAAGAGTTTATTTTAATTATTTCAAAAACTAATAAAGGTACAAATATAAAATTTACATGTGTCCAATTATATTCTACATATGCTCTAAAAATTTTAATGAGATAGCTGTACCGGTTCGGGTGGCTGCCATACAACTCCAAAAGCAAATTTTTTATATTCGGCAAAATAATAAAGTCAGATTCATGAAACTTGGCAGTCGTGTGTCTAATTATAGGACAAAGATATTTCTGAAGTTTTGGTGGAATCGCTTGACAGGTTCGAGTGGCTCCCATACAACTCCAAAAGCTTATTTTAAGTATTTGGAAAAATAATAAAGTTAGATTCATGAAACTTGGCAGTTGTGTGTCCAATTATAGATCAGATATACCTGCGAAGTTTTAGTGGAATTGCTTGACCTGCCATACAACTCCAAAAGCTAATTTTAAATATTTGGAAAAATAATAAAGTCAAATTCATGAAACTTGGCAGTTGTTTGTCCAATTATAGATCAGATATATTTGCGAAGTTTTAGTGGAATTGCTTGGTAGGTTCGGGTAGCTGCCATACAACTCCAAAAGCTAATTTTAAATATTTTGAAAAATAATAAAGACAGATTCATGAAACTTGGCAGTTGTGTGTCCAATTATAGGTCAAAGATATTTCTGAAGTTTTGGTGGAATTGCTTGATAGGTTCGAGTGGCTCCCATACAAGTCCAAAAGCTTATTTTAAGTATTTGGAAAAGTAATAAAGTTAGATCCATGAAACTTGGCAGTTGTGTGTCCAATTATAGATCAGATATATTAGCGAAGTTTTAGTGGAATTGCTTGGCAGGTTCAGGTACCTGCCGTACAACTCCAAAAGCTAATTTTAAATATTTGGAAAAATAATAAAGTCAAATTCACGAAACTTGGTAGTTGTGTGTTCAGTTATAGATCGGACATATCCGCGAAGTTTCTATAGAATGGTTTCACAGGTTTGAGTAATTGCTATACAATAATGAAAGGTGCAGGGTATAATTCAATCGGTTCATACCGACTGAAACGTTTTTACTTGTTTTTTGTTTGCTTTAACAAAATAATTTTGTGTGCATTCATACAACCTATGTATGTATGTTAATGTATACCAATGTTATTCATAAACATACATATTCATAGAAAAAAAATGTGTACTGTCGCCCATCGGATGATTTGCATGTTTAAGCATAAGTACACTTGTACGTACCTTATTGGTATATTTGTAATTTTTTTTATTGTTCTTTTTCGTTCTATTCTCTTCTCATACGCATAATGCAAATTGTTGTTGTAGTTTTTTTCTATTAGGAATTTTTTTTTTAAATCGAAATTTCTAGATAAATATCATACGATTCTACCGGTAGTAATTTTGGGGCTCTTTTTTTGATGTGCATGTTTGAGTGGTGAAATTTTTTTTACTTGATGTTAAATTGATTTCAACGATGATTCTGCTTACATGATTGATAATGTAAAGCAGAAACTTCAATTAAATTTTTTTTAAAGTAAAATAAATATATGTATTTTTTTTATTATTCACTCCTAGAAAGAGCATAGGCTAGTGTATGATATAATGCACTAGTTTCATAGCGTCATACAGTTAACTAGGTAGGTGACTAGCCTGCCGTAGTTTTATTTATATTGCAATTATTGGAGGTTATTAATATTTACTGTTTATTTTTCCTAGTTTTTTTTGATATCGAATATTATGAATATTTGAAAATTAAGTGTATAATATTTATTAGTATTGTATATTAAGTTATAATAATATTGAATATAATTTTTATAGTGACCTGACCGGGGTTTGAATCCGAGACCCTTCGAATAAAGGACTGGTGCCATAACCACTGCATCAATGGTCAGATAAAATAAATATATAATGGTTATAAAGAAGTTAGTGAGTGAGGAGAAGAACTTAAAGATGGACATGTTCCCAAAAATAAAAACAAAAAAATAAAAATAAAAAAATTATTTAAGAAACCATTAAAAATCTCTACTTTATATACAAACAAAATAAATTCAATTAATATTGATGATTTAACCTGTGCAAATAATGAAAAAAATATTGCCCATATTATGTTTCAATAGTAATGTTCTAATTAAGAATTTATATGTTAATTAAATCAATCATATGCCATTAGAATTTTAATTAAAACAATCGTTTAAAATTAAATGGTCCTAGACAAGAAATTTATGGTCATTTAACAATAATTTATTTAAATGATTCTGATTTAATTGAAAAATATCATTCAACTGTATTTTTAAATAATAATGGTACAAAAAAAAATTTAAATATTATGGAATCAATAAAATTTAATAATAAATTTATTATAAATAATTCTTATATATTATATTGGCATTGTTATAAATGTAAAAATTTAAAAATAAAATTAAATTATATTAATGAAATTTATAATGAAATTAAAGAAATTTTAAATTTAAATAAGAATTATTATAATTCAAATGCAGTAATTTATATTGATTATAATTTAAAGAAAATTGTTGAATGGCAAGAAAATGATATTATTGACAATATACATTCATGAGATCAATTATATTATAAAAAAACATTAATTGATCATAATAATGATAATGATAATTTGATTAAATTAAATATTTCAAATAATAATAATAGATGTGAAAATGAATTATTTGCAATTAAAAATATTTATAAAAATAATTTGATAATTAATTATCAAAAAAAACATCAATAATTAAAAAGAAATATGAAAATTTAAATATTTTTGCTGAAAATGATTGTTCTCTCGATGAAAGTTTAATGAAGTTTTCATGGCATTCCCTATCAAATAATTTATATTATTATAAAGATATAACATTTAATGATACTGTTAAAACTATTGATATATTTAGTAATTATTTAAATAAAAATTGTAGTAAACTAGTTTTATTAGAATTTGTTAATAATCAAAATATCTTCATTGTAATTGATGTATACAATAAAGATATTTATTGTAAAAATATTAAAAAAATTTATTTCTTCATAAAACATCGGGACAGTGGTGATTGGTTACCCTGTCAACACAGTGATGTACCGTGTAGTGCACCCTATAGCAATGCTTCACGTTCTGGTTCACCACAAGGTGTTCCAGCTAAATTCAACTTTACCTTTTTTTGCACCTCAACGTGTGCATAATTTTTTTTTCTGGCTATGATATGTAACCATTGGTCGACCAGATGCACACTTGGGAAGGTGGTGTCCAACACCCCAACCAGTGGCGGATGATATGCTCTGCCAGGCCTCATCATCAACAAACACTAGTTGATAACAATTTATTTGTTATATAAAGGTTTTCTATACGATTTATTTGAGGAACGGCTTTTTCCACGTCTATGTTGAACCAAATTCAAGGACATTTACATTTTTGTTAGCCATGGTGATCAATTAGTTTTTTACTTTGTACCAGTCGGTATGTCTAATTCAGCTGTCGTGTTTTGCAGATTCATTTTTTCTATCTTTAGGAACTTATTGATTATGATGTAGCGGTAGTCTATATGGACGATATTATAATTCTATCAACCAACGAAGATGAAACCATAGAAAAATTTAAAATTGTGCACAATTGGCTGCTAAATGTGGTCTCGGAATTCAATGGTTTTAGTGCCAGTTTCTACAACGAAAGGTTAATTTTTTATTTAACACAATAGAGGATGGATCCATCAGTTTGTCAAAACAAAAAACGAATTCTGGTAACGATTTTCCATTGCGAAGAAATCAAAAAGAACTGCAAATATTTTTAGGATTATCAATATATTTTTGGCGGTTTATTAAAGATTACGTCACGATAGCTAGACCTCTGTCCGACCTCTTAAAAAAAGATAGTTCCTTCAATATACGTGATGAGCAGATTCTTGCATTAACCGAAAGCGATAACCGAAATCCACACAGATGCAAGTATGCAGGGATATGGGAAATACAAAAGAATTTAGAAGACCAAGAACTAAAACTTAACCAACTGAAGAGAAGTATTATTCCTATGAGCTAGAGATCCACGCTGTTTCTGAAGTTTTAAAGAAATGGCGAACTTACGTAGTGGGAGTGATATTTAAAATTGTCACTGTAATATTAAGAGTGTCTCGATGGACAATGTTCTTACAGGCATGTAGATGTTTTAAGTAGACCGTTCGTCTGCTTCTCGAAAATTCTTTGCGTCATCGTTACAGGGAAGCTCAAGCAGAGGATCAATGGATTAACGTAATTTTGAAGAATTTGGAAAGTGTTAATTACGAGAACTACTATGTCAAAAACGAGATCTTGTTTAAAAATCCTATCAATGAATTGATTGTTGTTCCACCCCAAATGGAAGAAAAAGTTATTAGATTAAAAAAACCCAGGATTACCTTAATAGATATTTCGAAATTAAATATAAAGATTCCAAGTATCGTTAAAAATTGTGTAGAATGCATTATAGTAAAAGAAAAAGCTGGTAAAAATAAAGGTTTTCTATGTCCAAATAATACAGAAATTCTGCCTTTAGGAACGTATCTTGTAGATCATGTGGGTCTTATGGAAAAACAAATAAAGCATACAACTACATACTGGTGGTAGTTGATGCTTTCTCAAAATTTGTTTGAGTTTCCCTAGAAATGACACTGGGGCAAACGCAATTGTTTCGATACGGCAAATTCAATTTTTAGAAACCCAAAGAGAATCATCTCTGATAGAGGAGCACTCTTTATTTCTAAGCAATACTGCGATTTTCAAGGTGTCAAACACCTGGTTATTGCAACAGGAGTGCTTCGAGGGAGAGGACAGGCTGAATGCATTCACAAAATAATAGTGCCTAACATGTGTTGTCAAAACTTTGCAGTGAGACACCTTGCAATTGGTATAAATACGTTGATAGAGCTCAATAAATAACCAATTGCAAGCCGCCGAAAAGCACCCAATTTCAAGCTTTTCAAATTTTAACAGCTTTTAAATTTTAACATTCTGAAAGAGTATCTTCAAATTTTAGGCCCACTAGACGACCAAGATATTACCGACCATCTGGAAGAGCAAGAAAGTATAAGGACTCAAGTGAAGCAAAATATATCTAAAATCCAGAAAGAAAATTTCAAAACTTGCAACTCTAGGAGAAAGTTTGAAATTATCTAGAGAATGAATGAATTGACGGCAATTAAAAAAACTCAGTATGGCACTGCTTTAAAGTTCAGCAACTAAATGTTAGAATCCTTAATTGGATAATATAAGTCACGAGATAAATTAATTATGATATATTCCGATGATAACGTCGTATGATAGACAATTGTTTTCTTAAAACCTTTAGAGATATTACAATGTGATGGTTCAGCCCTAGCATCTAAGATTGAGTTTTGTTCTTGTTCTAGTCCGTTAAGTATTAGAATAACTGAAATAGTGGCATAAACAAGAGGGTGTTCAGATTTTGTAGCATTTTGAATATTAACACTTAATTCTCTAAATCTCTCAATAGTTTCACTAAATTGAATGTAGTTTCTATTATAGACGAATAACTTTTTTAACAACCCCTTTGTAGTACGGCTACTAAACTTTGCATTAGTAGTCTTTTTTTCTAAGTTGGATTCGTACGTAGCATTGACTATGTTTAAACAAAGATGAGCTATTAGTTAAAAGAGTGTCAGATATTCTTAGCAGTTCTCTTAAATTTTGACAATTAGACTTGATTCTTCCAAACAGATGTGACAGTGTAAGATTTGGTTCTGACAATGGCCTTGGGTTGACTTCAACTGTAGCATGAATTGATACTATGGTAAATTCTTAAACGTCAAATTTTACAAAATCTGAGTTGTCTGAGTTTACGAATACTCTACTGCGTTTTTACTTTCAGTCAAAGTTTAAATTCTTAAACGTTTAAAAAAAGTCAATTAAGCGTCAAAATTGCAGTTTTTTTTTTTACATGCAGACAGTCTGACGTAGTAATTCAGTAAATAAATTAGATGTATTGAGTGACTATCATTACGTTAAAAATAATATAAAAAATATTTTTTTTCTTAATTTTTAATATGTAAATATAAAATTATTTTAAATCTAAAAAAAAGTTTTTTTTTGTTTTGACGTTTACGGATGATCAAAATTTAAAGTCAATTACGGGTAAAAAGTTTACTACATTTCTGCCCGTAAAAGTTTTATACGTCAGACAGTTTGCAGACTGAAAACAAAATTTTGACGTTAAAGAATTCGCGGCTAGTCTAGGTGGTTCACAGGTAAAAATATAAGCGATGTAGTCAGATGTTTAATTTCTCCGTTTTTTGCTTTAAGTGCGACTATTCTTGTAAAATCATTGTGATTTTTATACTCTTCTAAAATTCTCCCTAAAGTCGATGTTGAAGGTGGTAGGTTAGGTTCACCAATTAAAACCAATGAGCCGCTTGCTAAATTATATTTTGGTTCCCGCCACTTTTTAAGTTCTTGGAGTCTAAGAAGTTATTTATTTGACCATTTTTTCCAGAATTGCTGATTCATTTATTCCAGAAGTTCTCGTCGGCGAAGCCATTTTTCTTACATAATTATCATGTTTTTCGTAGGTACATTAAATTGTTTTTAACCTAACAAAAAGTGCCCTTATGCCCTGATATCATCTCTGGCTCCTGTAAGTAGACGAGAATTTCAATAATTTCGATTTTTGCTAGAAAGGTTCCTAATTCTTCCAATGTGAGTTTTGTATTGTCAATAGTTTTTTAGAGATGACGTTTTACTATTTTTACTCCGGCTTCCTAAACATTCACATTTATTGTATCATTGTGTAGCCATTCTGGTCTTAATCACCAAAATTTGTTTTCGTTCATTTGTTTCGGGTAGATTCCTCTTGACGCCAAGTAAGTAGGATTTTGAACAGGTATTAATATAATTTTAAATAATCTTCCTTGGTGATTGTTGAATGATTTTAATTCAGTTGATATTTCTAAATCATCTACAACCTTATTAAGCAGTTTTATTAATAACTTGCTCCTTTTAGTTCTGAAAGTTTTGAGAACTAAAAAGTTTATTTTTTTTAGATTTATAACTGTTTTGATGAGGTCATGACAAGTGTAAAAAAGCCAACTTTTACGTGATCTATAAATTGCAATTGGCTTCGAAAATTGAGGTACTGATCACGTAAATGTGACAGTAATAGTCATTCCACTCAACATTTTGTTCCATATGTCTTGTAGAATAATCTCCCACTTGGTGGGTCGAAAATTCTGAAAATTTCGAACAGCACAACCCTTTTTGTGATATATTATTGTTTTATCAAAAGATCGACTATTATTCTAAATCTTCTTTTGGGTACCATCCGATTTTTTCAATGTCTGCCGTATAAACATATTTGTGTTTTCTCAATCGGGTTATAAGAGAAGTTAAATCTTGCTGAAGTTTAGACCCTGTCCTCATGACGTCATTGATACTTATGTTGTTGGGCGACTTACATCAAATGCAACTGGAAGTTTAGTGGCTGCGCTTTCTTCTCTAACAACCGCATGATGTTGTTGCAAAGTATGATATTTTGGTTGGTAATTTCATATTTAATAGGCGCTTGATTGCTTTTTTTTACTGCCGTTATTTGACAATGTGGCTTAATAGCCTTCTTTGAGTGGGGTTCTAGAATTATATTTCCCTTCGTTATTACGCTGAGTAGTTGCTTCAAAAAGAACTTCATATTCTTCATTTATCTTGACCATTTCATTCTTCAGAATTTCTTAAGCTGCCATAAATTATTTGACTATGGATCAATATCATCCAGTATAACATGACATATCAAGCTGCTATTACATGAAATATCAGGGGTTTTTACTGCTCCAGGAACACTTACAATCCATCTAAAGACAGTTTGCTGAGCTATTGGATAGTAAGATAATCCTTTTATTATTCCACTAAGCAATATTTCACCAATGACATCTGACCTTAATATAAGATCAATTTTCGATGGTTTTTCAAATTGAGTTTTGGCTAGCTTTATGTTTTTAAGTTGCTCGCATTTGTTTTTATTTACTTGTTCTTGCGGTAGGGTTTTTGTTAAGTTTTCCAGAACGGAAGCGGTAGTGGCATTGACATTGTTTTGATGTAATTGTTATGCTCACACTATTTTTCACTGAACTTATTTCTTTTTCACCGATTCCTGTTATTATGGCATCAATTTTTGTTCGCTTAAGTTGCAATTGATTTGCAGGTTCGTTTGTTATAAACGACCACTGCAACCCTCGATCTATTAGGGCACGCAATGGTGTATTTTAACGCATATATTTGATGAAGGTAATAAAACTACTATATTTTTTGGTGTGTCACTGTTTTATGCGTACCCACCCGAATTATGTGTTGGTATATTATGTGTTTTCATTCTGCTTTCGCCATATAACAAGCCGTAATGACTTTAGTTGCATTTCATTCATGAGTTTTTTAAAATGCACTTGTTTCTCAGATGATTGCTGCAGCCCATTTTTGAGTAACGTGCAACATGTTGTTTAACCCAGCCGTGGTTTCATTATTAAGATGAGTTAGAGATAGCATCTCATTCTATGTGTTGAGAATAGTATTCTTGTGTTTTTGCACCTGGCTGTTATTAATTCCCAAGCAGTGCCTTAATTTTGCACTACCAGCAGTTGCTTTACCAGCAGTTAGTTACCAGCAGTTAGTTACCAGCAGTTAGTTACCAGCAGATGCTTTATTAAGAATTGGTCATTTTAATGTATAAGCGAATCGAAAAGGTTAAAGAAGTTGGTCCATAAGTCATACAGGCCGTTGAACGTTGGTATGTTTATATGAACGTTGATAAAAAGTAAACTAGTTGGATGGTTTTGCTGGTGCGTATGTTCCTTTATTTAGTAACGATTTCTTGATTTTTTTCTGCACTTTTTCGAAATTCTCATCTTTTATCTCAGTTTATTTGCGATATTGGAAATAATGTCTTCGTTTGTTCTAATGCTATCTTTCCAATATGTTGTTAATCTTTCAAGATACTGCATACACGCTGTAACGGGGTCCTTTAGTTGAATGAATTTGTCTACCTTGTGGACAACTCGGTAAAACATTTTTATTTTATTATGCTCACTTTTTTAACGCTGCTGTTGTTGCTTTATGTCTATCAAGTCATCAGAGTTCGAACCAGCTTCTTCATTTTTGTTTTCTTCTGGATCGTTGTCCGTCTCATCGTCTTCGTCAGCTTGATTTTTAACTATAGAGTACTTGAGTTGCTTTGTGTTTTGAACTAGTACCGTGGTTGTCACTTAGACTTGTAAGTTCTATTTGAGCTACTTTACCTTGTTATAGTATTTCGTTTTGAAACACATGTGATCAGCGCACGTATTCCAAAACTTTTTAATTATTAAGTCGTTGATATCGAATTGTTCCCATAGTTTGTTGAGATCATAAGTTTTCCATGTTAAATAACGTATCATATAGGTTTAAATTTACTTAAGGTGAAATTAACAGGCAAACAAAACAGATTAATTTTTTAAGAAAGTAATTTGACTTCTACAAAAATAGTGTGAGAAATTATGTTATGGAAAAATATTCACATTAACTAATTGTAATGTTTGTAAATACACGAACATTAATATTATAGGTATAGAATTCAGAATAATTGTTGTTACAAAACATATTTAATAGAATTAACATATTTACATTTTTTTTTTAAATTATTTTTAGGAGCATTTCAAGAAAAAAAACTTAAGCGTAAAAATATATCGCACACACAGAAGTGAACATAATTTCAAACCTACAGATATAATACTTGCAAATCTTGCACTACCTACACCATCACAACTACCTGCAGTTAATCCAATAATGTGAATATTGAAGTTTTAATGAGCGTACAAACGACTTTATGCCCTTTAAACGAATTTATGCAGGAACTACAAACTTTTCGTGTTATTACATCTGGCTCCATTTTGACATTAATATAAATAATATCGAAATTTACTTTCCTATTTTCGATTAAAATATACCCTGCAACTTTCATTGTTTTATAGCAATTACTCGAAACTTCACGGATATGTCTGACCTTGGACATACGACTGCCAAGTTTCATGAATCTAGCTTTATTATTTTTCCAACTATTTAAAAACAGCTTTTGCACTTCTAAGGCAGCTACCCGAACCTGTTGAGCATTGGTGCATTTGCTCAGAAATATACCTGACGTATAACTGGACACATGGCTGCCAAGTTTCAAATATTAAAAATTTGGTTTTTGAGTTGTATGGCAGCTATTCGAACCTATCAAGTCATTCCACCAAAACTTCAGAAACATATCTGACCTATAATTTGACACACGGCCGCCAAGTTTTTCGAGTTGTCCGGCAGGTAGCCGAACTAATGCAGGCATCCCATTAAAATTTTTAGAACATATGTGGACTGTAAGACACACATATGAAAAATTTCATATCTATACTTTTATTAGTTTTTGAAATATTTAAAATAAACTCTTTGAGTTGTATAGCAGCTACCCGACCCCGTTGCCCGAATTGGCCCAATTACAAGAAATTGGTCCTTGGCACAACTTGTACAAATTTGGTTTTAATTGCATTATTAGTTTTTGAGTTATCATGCGGTCGGACGAACGAATATGTGTAAATCAATGCAGAATTTTACCCTGAGCAAGAATATATATACATGTCCATACTTCAGAAGACTCCTTCAAGTGATTACAAACTCCATACCAAAGTCTTGTCCTCCAAACCCTTAATAAAGGTACAGGATATAAAAACATGCTAAATATTGTAAAACAATAGAAACTACCTGAGTTATATTAGAAATAGTTTTTGTGCATTCTTGTATTGATAGTATCAATCGTGTTTGTTAAGCATAACTTACGTATGGTGATATTTCAACAAACTTCATTAGCGCGTGTGTCAAAAATAATTTGCAATTAAATTTAGTATAATTTACTTAGAGTAATCAAAATTATTTTAATATATACATATTTACTTTAATTTTAATAACATCAATAGTCACATATTTGTTAATCTAATAAAAATGTGATAGAGTTGAAAATTTAAATAGAAAATTCTAGAGTAATATAAAAATGTGAAAAGTGTGTACAATAAAGTCTGCTATTTAATGATAAAGTTCAAAATTGAAAATTATATTAAGTGTTGATTTTTTAATATGATACAAAAACAAAAAAATCTGATGTACTCAGCTCAGCGGTCAATTATTTCTCTTTATATACACAAAAATGTATATTTGGCCCGTAGTTAACGTCCAGTTGCTGATGCCTGATTTCTTCTAAAAGTTAGGAATGCTTGCGGACGGTCGAGCAAACCTTATATATAATATTTCAAGAAAATCGGTTGAATATTTTCTTCAAAATGTTCAAAAATGTAAAACAGGCCCGCTAAAAAGTGCAGTTCCCGAGGCCTGATATATCCCAAAAGTTGATCAATCCGTGGTGGAAATAAACTTACATATAAAATTTCATCAACACGCAGACCGACAGACCGATATGTTGCTAAAAATAGTTTATTTACACTTCCCTACTATGGAGAAGTGCATTCCCACCGAAAACTCGATATGCAAAATTTGTTGCCATCACATAACCTACCTATTGTATACACAATACGGTCGGTAAAAATAGATACGGAAAAAAAGTAGATTTATAAAATATCTATAATATAATTTAGTTGAACCATATGCATTTTTTAAATTTTACAAACGCGGAATAGAAGTGGGATGCTTCTTATATCACGGCATACTGTACTTGAACTTTAAAAAAACAAAATGGCCGTTAAAATTTACCGTTACATAAAATCCGTTTTTTTTCAAATTTTTGATGTTGTTTTTCTTCTAGACCCCAGGATGTGGGAGCCTGAAATTTTAGTAGCTTTTAGGCACTAACAAATAGTTCATTTCGTTAGGAAAAAATTTTTTTCCATCGCCACCCTCTCTCAAGTTATCGCCTCTTGAAATTTGTAAAATTTGAATTTTTGACGCCTAATATTTCCGAAACCGCAAGCTTTTGAAATTTCTACAAATGCAGAAAGGTAACGGTAAATTCCATGATATTAAAAAATATAATTATTTTTCTAAACTCACGCAATTAACCTTAAAATAATAATACTCGATTTTAACCCCTCTTTAAATTAACTTTTGCTCTATTTCAAATACTGCATAAATCGGTCATCCTAAATATATGCAATCCTAGAAATAGTTTTGTATATGAATGAAAATAATTTTAATAGTGTGGTAGGCATACATCGATTGTTTTGTAAAGCAGTATTTTCACTTGTTGAAGGGAAAACTGCTACAATACGAACCATTGGTTTGACCCATCTTTATTTTTTTTCAATGATAAAAAGTCTTATTTCACCTATATATTAAACATTTTAAAATTTAATTCGACATTTACAGAATAGTTGATCTTTACAAGATATTTTATAATGCAGGAGAATATTTTATGAAATTAATATTGAATTTTTCAAAGATTTTTCTTTATTATCAATAACTTCTGGTAGCTTTTAATTAATGTAGCTTCGTTTTGTTTTTATATCTAAATATTAAGCAATCGTAAACATTTTTAGGGAATTAAAGAGAGGCTTTTTCAATTCTCTCCGTTTTGTACCTCTCTTTATGCCCACGTTCTGCCAGATTGTTCTAGCTCTTTCTTCATGCTTCTTCTCCAGGTTTCTTTTGGCCTCCCCACATATCTTCTTCGTTGGGGACTTTCTTGGGGCGCCTTATAATGTGGCCAATCCACTTCCATTTCCTTCTTCTTATTCGTATGCCTATTGGTTCTTTTTTCGTCATCAGCCACAGCTCTTGGTTCATAATTCTTCTTTGCCAGAATATTTTACATATAATTTTGCGAAATTTGGTTACAAAGACCTGTATCTTCTGCATATTAGCTTTGGACACCAACCATGTCTCACTTCAGTAAAGCAGCATTGATTTAACACACTCGTTGAATATTCTTATCTTGGTTCCGCGTACTATGTGAGTTGACTTATAGGTTGCTCAAAACCTACCGAATGCACAATTTGTCTTAGTAATTCTGTGCTCTATGTCCTTATTAGTCCCCCCACCCGTTGCTATTGTGCTGCCAGGTACTCAAATTCGGATACCTCTTCAATTGGGCCGTGCCATTAATTCTCATCAGCTTGGTTTTTGTTGTGTTTATTTTGAAATCGGTTTTCTCTGATTTCTCAGCCAACTTATTTATGATGGCCTGCATGTCCTCGGTCGAGTGAGACTTGTAACTTATGTGCAGGCTGCCAGTTAATTCTCTTGCTCAGTGATGATGTCTTCCCTATAGATTTGTCTAGCACTGTACTGAACAACAACGGAGACAGCGGGTCCGACTCCTACCATTGCCTTGATGGGGCAACTAAACTTTCTTTTGTATAACACCACTGGTTCGTCGTCATCGTAAAGCGCCTTATTAATTTGTAATAGCTTCGCAGGGATTCTGTTCTTTTTGAATGCAGCCCAGACTGCGTCACGCCTGGTTGTGTAGAAGGCAAATTCGAATCCACCAAAGTAGTATACAGGGGGCTATTACATTCTACTGACTGCTCAATTATCAATCTTTGTGTGTTTGTATGTTCTGTAGAGCCCCGATTCTGTCGAAAGCCCGCCTGTTCTTCTCTTAGATCCTTGCTTAGCTTTTCTACAATTTTGGCATGTATTATTAGGGCTATTATTTTTGTTATAATATTTAACACTGTCATGCCTCTCCAATTTCGGCATTCTGCTAAGTGGTCTTTCTTATGTAGTTTTATTATTATTCCCATCTTCAACTCATTGGAGATTTTTTCGTCTTGCCATACTTTCTCTATTATTGGCTTCATTGCATTGACTGCCGCGATTTACCCTACTTTAAACAGCTCTACTGGAATACCATCGAACCCTTCTGCTTTATTGGGCTTCAGCTTTCTAATTGCGTCTATTTCTCTATAGAGTTTTTTCTTTGATAGTTGGTGCCCCCCTGTCGATAGTAGTATCTTCTTCAATGCTTAGCTTCATATCTTTGAGTTCTTTATCTTGGGCTTGTATGTTTCTGCGAAGTGTTCTTTCCATCTTTTCAACTGATCTTGGCCTGATGTGAGCAGACTACCATTCTTGCTCTTTATCGGTCCTTGTTTTCGGTAGTTCTTATTTGACAGAATATCTATTTATCTGTGGAGTATTCGGGCGTTATTCTGTTCTGCAATCATTTTGGCTTCTCTTGCTATGTTATTGTAGAATTTTCTCTTATCACTTCTTGTCATTTTCTTTATTTTTCTACCTATTTGGGAATGTGAGTCCCTCAAATTCAGGTCATTGCTTGTTAGAAGTTGGTTTCTTATGCTTCTTCTTTGTTCAATAGCGGCCCATGTTTCTTCAGAGATCCACCCCTTCCTTTCACGTCTAAAGGTTCCTAAGATTTCTTCACCATTTTGACGGTATAGTTTTTGCACCAGTTTCTATTCTGACCTGTGTTAACACCAGTTTCTATTCCTTTGCATATTTGATACAAATTCGTTAAAGACATTAGAACTAAATAATAAAATTTTTATTCTTTAATTTCAAGTCACTTATGTTCCTATTTTTTAAATAACTATTTTGTTTTCGTAGTTTTTCATTGCAAACTATTTTTTTTACCGACCGTACTGTGTACACAATAGCGGGCCTGTTTTACATTTTTGACCATTTTGAAGAAAATATTCAACCGATTTACTTTAAATTTTATATACAGACTCAGCTCGACCGTCCGCGAAAATTTCTATGTTTTGGAAGAAATCAGGCATCGGAAACTAGACGTTTACTACGGGCCAAATATACATTTTTGTGTATATAAAGAGAAATAATTAACCGATTTCATTGAAATTTAATATATGAATTCCTTGTATTAAAACAATGAACATATAAATTTTTTGGAAAGATCAGGGCTCGAAAACTGATTTGCGGGCCGATTTTACATTTTTCACCATTTTAAAGAAAATATTCAACCGATTTACTTGAAATTTCATATATGAGCTTTGCCCGACCGTTAGTGAAAATTCCTAGCTTTTGGAACAAATCAGGCATTAGCAACTTGAGATTTACTACGGGCCACATATAAATTTTTGTGTATATAAAGAAAAATAATCAATCGATTTCATTGAAATTTAATATTTGAATTCTTCGTATTAAAACAATGAACATGTAAATTTTTTGGAAAGATCAGAGCTCGAAAACTGATCTGCCAAATTTACATTTTTCTAGCTATGTTAACTCTAAGCTTACTAATGTCCTAAAAACTGGAAAGAAGTATTTAACAGACATTTTTATAATATTCTGTAACACTTCCACTTAACTAGACAATACGCAATGCGGTCGGTTATATGCTGACCACATCAGATTTTTTTATTTTGATTAATAACTACTTTAATCTTTAATATATTAATTTTTTTTACGAATCTACATTTTATTTTCATTATTTATTTTTTTCCTTTCATATATACATATATATGTATGCATGTTTATCTTTATAAAAGAAATATATATCCTTTTTATATATATTCTTTTGTAACTATGTATATATCTTTATTATACATATATGTATGTATTATATATTTTTATATTTTGATGTCTTTATATTTATCCTTTTATATAAAAAGAACAACAATTATTTTGAATTCTAAAATTTTTTATTAGTATTTTTCCCATTTATTTAAATTAACAAATTTGGGGGCTCAACCTAAAAATACAAAAAAATGTCACAAAATATAAACCTGGTTGAAACTGCTGCCAAACAAAAGGAGTTAAGAGAGAAAGACAGCAGAATATCTAGCAGCTAGACTAGATAAACTAAGCAAATTATAGAAACAGTTTAATATCAACGACTTGATAATAAAAGAGTTTTGGAGTGCGAACACTGATCACGCCTATTTAAAAACTGAATACTTACCAAGCAGGGACATGAGTCATACTGGCCGTTGAAACCAAAGTGCAGCAGCCAGTATGGCTCATGGACCAGCTTTTTTAACCTATTCAATTCGCTTATACATTCACATAGCCAATTGAATAACGTTCAAAAATTTCATTACCTCAAAACTCTACTTTCGCCAGAGCCAATGAACTTAATAAAACATCTCCTAGTAACTACATGGGAACTAATAACAGCCTCTTATTAATAATTACTGCATGGGAATTAATAACAGCCAGGTGCAACAAGACAAGTAGTACTTTCCCAACTCCAGGAAAACCCAAGTAAGTGGAAAACCTTCGTTGTCAACCGCGTTAAAATCATCCAAAAATCAGCAAGGAAGATTATTTGGAATTATGTTGTCATAATCAAACTAGAACAAACTGTCTATAACACAGAAATTATCCGTCTAATCAAAAACAAGTTACTGGCTGTTAACAGCAAGATGCTAGAGCTTCGCCCATTTTTAAAAGATGGTATATTAAGAAAGCGAGGACACTATGCAGTGCAAATATCGACGACAATTCCAAACATCCTATTATATTTCCACGTTCTTGTTATTTGCCGCCATTAATAATAGACCGCGCACACCAAAAAACACTTCATGAAGAGAAGGATTTAACAATGTCATGGATCCACGGGAAAAAATTTTGGATTACCAACGGACTACGCGGAGTTAAAAATTGAATAGCGGAGTGTGTCGTTTGTGGCAGATATAAAACGGGTGTTAGCTTTGCTGGTCCAATACAACTTAAATCCAGCACGTTTATTAAGGCCAAGATAATAAAAGGTTACATTTGTGTGTTTGTTTGCTTTGTAAATAAAGCATTTAATCTTGAGGCCGTATCAGTCCTACCCATCGAGGCCTTTTTTGCCGCATTAGAGCGATTTATTGCAAGACGAGGAAATGAAGCGCATATTTACAGTGACAACGATACAAACTCTGTAAGAGCATACAACCATTTTATATCAGAAGAGTCAATTCAATGGCATTTTATTCCTCCAGGCACTCCTCATTTTGGTGGACTATGGGAAGCTGGAATCAAATCGGTAAAACGTCATCTCCAAATAACTATTGGCGATACTAAACTCAAATTTGAAGAACTAGGAACCCTAATTCTTCAAATCTAGCAAAAATCGAAATTAAATTAAATTCTCGTACAGTTACACCATTTATATGATAGGAAACATAGATGTTATGTAAGCGTTAACATCAGGGCACTTTTTGGTAAACTCAAAACTATTCAATGCACCTACCACAAACATAATGAATGTGAAAGAAAATCGACTTCGGCGGTGGGAACTTGTAGAACAAATGAATCAGCAATTCTGGAAAAAATTGTCATATGAATACTTACTTAGACTCCAAGCACATAAGAAGCGGCAACAACCAAAATATATTTTAACAAGAGGCGCATTGGTTCTAATTCGCGAACCTAACCTACCTCCTTTAAGACGGACTTTAGGTAAAACTTTAAAAGAGCATAAAAATCAAAATGATCTTACAAGATTAGTCACACTTAAGACAAAAAACGGGTAAAATAAACGCCGATTACGTCGCTTATACTTCTACCGATGAAAACTCCAAATAATGAACCACATAAAGTAGAATCAAGTCATGATACAGCTGAAGTCAAGCCAAAACCGTTATCAAACTTACCAGAAGTTACATTATCAAGTAATGTTGCTGCAACATCTGTCAACAGCAGCGAAGCTAACAATAACAAAAAATTACATAAATTATCACAAGTAAGTAAACGAAGGAAGTTTACTATTAACCCAACTTCAATTCCTATAAGGCCACCAATAGAAGAACTAATTGAAACAAAAAATCTACAGACAGAAGAAGGCTAATTCACCGATGAAAATAATTTTTGCGCTATTGCTCACATCGATAGTCCTACCTAAGATTTTATCACTATACTCTGTCACCCCGTTTAAAGATAATCCAGGAGTGTATTTTGAAGGCATAGGAAAAGTACATTTCATTGATGCAGAGTGGCAATTCGTCGTTGATTAAGACTTGACCTCTTATTATAAAAATTTTAGAGATCAACAAAGAATATCTGATATTCTTTTAACAAATTGCTCATCCTTGTTTAAACCTAGTCAATGTCAGGTGTTAAACCAACTTATTTCTAAGCGGGTTTCATCGTTAGAGCAAAACAACGAACTTAACTTTTTCAATACAAAGCTGGTGATGGATCGCTATCCCAACGGAATTGATGGAAAATTTGTCAAATATTCTGTTTGGAATCCTAGACCAAGATACAGCTAGACTAAGATAAAGAACTAGAAAACAAAATTGATGATGCCAAATTATGTAGTCATACCACGCGGGATTTATTAAAAAATTATACTTCTATACAAGAGACCACATTCAATTTAGTGAAACTATCTGATGAAAGATTTAGAAAATTAAGTGTGAGTATTCACAATGCTACTGAATCTGAACATTCTCTTGTCGCTGCCACTATTTTAGTTATCTTAATGATTGACGAACTAGAACAAGAACAAAACTCAATCTTAGATGCTATGACATCAACACAACAAGGACTTAAATATCACATTATAGTTTCTCAAAAAGTTTTAAGGAAACAATTGTCCATCATTAGAGGTCATATTCGTTGTGGTAGCTACATTCCCGAAATAAAAAAATACACAGTAACTTTGGCAACTATACAAATTAATGGCAATGTGGGCCAAACATCATCATCTCGCTTTATATTTGAATGCAAAATTCCGTTGCTACAAGCAGAATTTTATCAAATTTTCTACATAATCCCAAGACCAACACTTCATGAGAATGATTTTGTAGCTATCAACCCATCATCGGAATACATCGAAATTAATTTAGCTCGTGACTCACACTATACAATTAAGGAAACTGAGTTTAAAAGCTGCCTACCCTTTAACATCAACAAATTTTATTGCCGGAAGTGACATCCTATATACAACAAGAAATCCGAAGTTGCTCAATCAGTTGCTCAATCAGTTGAAGTTCAACTCAATCACCAGACAGAATTACCTGAAAGCTGTGTGATTTCAAAGATGAATCGGCAACAAATATGGTTTACTAGGAAAACCACCAATAACTGGTTCAACTTAATTTATAACAACAATACAATCAGTTTAACAACAGAGCAAGCAGGAATCTTACAACTTCACAACTGCCAACTGAAACAACCAATAATGATAATTTTTTCACACGGAGCTTTTACCAGTCAAGCCGAATTATTGTATCTTCAGGAAATGTCAGTAAGTTTGAAAAACAACTACATCAATTGAACACAAACGAACAACTAGTTGATGTTCACAGTGTGGTGCACTATTTAAATAGCACCATCATCTATATAATCATACTAGCACTTGTGTTACTGTTCATTATCACAAAATGGAGAACTTGACAAAAAATCTTGCAGTCTCAACCGCGAGCTTGTAATCATTCATCTATGAGGGTTTAAGACTTCTCCCTCGAAAGAGAGAAAGAGAGAAGAAAGAGAGAATGTTGTGTAACAACAATTATTCTGAATTCTAAATTTCTTATTATTATTTTTCCCATTTATTTAAATTACCAAAATTGCTAAAATTCTAATTTATCAAAACTTAATATTAATGCACATATGTTCACAAACATTATAGTTATTAAATGTAAATATTTTCCCATACATAACTTTCTCACAATATTTTAGTAGGAGTCAAATTACATATATTTTGTTCGTTAATTTTACTTTAAGTACATTTGAAACCTATATGATACGTACGTTAAGTTAACATGGAAAAATTATGAATTTTATAAATGCATAAAATTTCTTACTAGTCTATTTCTGTGGGAAATAATTAATTTTAAGTAGTAAAATTTTTGTACCCTTGGCGACCTAGATAAAGCGAGCGTGAGATGTGTTTGTTAACCGCTCTAATTTTTTTTGTAGATCGTATTTTCAATTAAAACCCAAAAACATCGAACGTGCTGTCTATTACTTTCATTCTCTTAAAAAAAAAATGAGAACATATCAGTTACTCAAATAAAAAATTTCAGTTTAGTTGTTGCTCTCAAAGCAAGTGGAATTATGTTGCATGGTAAGTTTCTAATTTTGTTTTTTGTATTTTTTTTTTAATTTTTATTTGTGAAGTTTTTAATTCAAAACAGTTAAATAAAAAAATAGAGAAACAAGTTTTTGTTTTTGCATTTATTTTGTGATAGTTATATTGAAGTAAAGTTTACTTCACACAATCGTGTTTATTAGGTTTTAACGCATCTATTCTATTTTAACTCACGATCGTGTTATCTAATTTTTTTCGCAGCTAAAGGATTAAATCTGGCCAACAATTTGGATGTTCAGGAAATTCTTAACATGCTCGATAATTCAGATATCGAGATAGATGGCAATGATGAAGATGGAGAAGAAGTTTCATTATTTCAACCCAGAAAATCTGTTGATGAAGTTAACGACGTTGATTTTGAAGAACAAAACTTTTGTACGGACGCTGAACCTACTCCAAATACCACTCATGAATATTTAACACCAAGAAGGGAAATATGGAAACAAACGGATTTTCCAAATTACGAATTACCAGTTATGCAAGACTGTCAAAATTTAATAAAACTTGGGACACCATTGGCATATTTAAAAAAATATTTCACAGAAAATCATTTTAAAGACGCCGTGATGTACATTAAAATGTATGTTTTAAAAACTTTCGGAAATGAAATGTCACTGTCGATCACAGATATTAAAAAATTTTATGGGTGTAGTATTATTATGGGATGTTTGAATTTCCCTAAAATGCGTATGTACTGGGCTAAAGCTACGCGAATTGAATTAATTGCCAATTCAATGTCAAGAGACAGATTTATTCAATTAAGAAGTAATATTCATTTCGCAGATACTAGCAAACCCAGCTCAATTAATAAATTTTGGAGAATCCAGCCAGTTGTGAACTTAGTACGTGAAAGATGTAATCAATTAGCTACAGAAATTACAAGTTATAGTATTGATGAGCAAATGGTTCCTTTTTCTGGTAGGTGTCCAGCCCGCCAGGTTATGCGATCAAAACCTGGTCCTGTAGGACTAAAAAATTTTGTTTGTACCACCTCAAAAGGTTTAGTTATTGATTTCGAGCTGTTTCAGGGTGCTGGCACATTTCCAGATACCGGACTTGGCCATGGTCCATCTATAATACTACGGCTAACTAAATTTATACCAAAAGGCAGTCACATATATTTTGATAGATTTTTCACAACAGTACCTCTAATAGAAAAATTGGATTCAATGGGCTTTAAAGGTACTGGAACAATCATGAGTAATCGTCTGGGTAAAAACTTTAATTTTCCTCTTGACAAAAATATGAAGCGAGGTGAAATAAGTCAGTTCGTGAAAAATGATCAAATTGCTGCAGTAAAATGGTGTAGGAGAGGTAGATCGTTTTCATAATACAGTAAAACGTCGCTTACCTGTACCGATACCTGCTGTGATTCAAGATTATAATGCAAATATGGGTGGTGTCGATATTTGCGATCAAATGATGGAGTATTACCGGATTAATATGAAAACGAAAAAGTGGTCAGTAAAAGCATTCTTCCATTTTCTTGATTTGGCAATATTAAATTCGTGGATGGAGTACAGGAATGATGCTGCACTACTCAACATGAAAAGAAAAGATGTTAAACAGTTTTTGGAATTTATGTTCGAAATCGGTGAAGTTTTGTGCAAATTCGAAGATGCACCAATAGAGGTAGTAAACGAATTTGCTTTGCCCGAGGGTTTTCATGGTACCAAATATCGACCTCATGATGCCCCAGATGACATCCGATATGATAGATACGATCATTGGCCTGAATTTATAGGTGTAACTGCCAAAACTTGCCGATATAAAGAGTGTAGCAGTCGCACAAGAGCCAGATGCCAAAAGTGCAAAGTGCACCTTTGTATTATTAAGGACAAAGTTTGCTTCAAAGCATACCACACCAAAATAGACTGAACAAAATAAATTAGTACAAAATGTGAATTAATGCTGTGAAAATAGAATTAAAACTATATTAATTTAGATATAAGACTCAAAGAGTTTAGAAAAAAATGTAAACTCTAAAACAAAATATGAACTCAATCTGTGAATAATGAAATAAATATTATTTTTGTTATATTTACATATATTTTTTTTTACTTATAATGTATATTTATAATATGAATTCTTTTTTAAATTTAAGTTTTTTTTTTTAATTAAACGTGAATGCAATCAATTAAAACATAGTTTTTTTTCAAAGATAAAAAAAATTTCAGTCGTTTTAAGACCTAAGCAACACAAACGTGAGGGGTGGTTTTCAGACAACTTCCAAAACCAAAAATTTTTTTCGTGCCATTTATGCTATTTTGGTACCAAAATACATAAGTACACCAAATTTCATTACAATATGAAAAGGTTTTTTGTCCGTTCTCAAAGGGATAAATAAAGGTCAGATTTTTAATAAATAAATTAATTAACTTCCAAGCAACAAGAAGTTTTTCGATTAAAATATCTAACAATATACATATATTTTTATATGTTATTTTTTTCTAATTTTTTTTCTGTTTTCTCCAGAACATATGTATCTTTAAGTCGATCTCTTTCCTAACTGACTACGCGTTTTCTTTTTAAATCAAAAATTACAATCAAGAAAAAATTCCAAAACTCAATACATACCAATCAAAAAAACTCCAAAATTCCTAACGGTATCCAATCATATAATATGTCCTTCTATAATATACATGACATGTTAATATTTTTGCACTTGTGTGTATAGAATAAGTTCTTACAGATAAAGAATATACTATAGCATTTCTTTAGTCCACATCTAAATTTCGTACGTGAAAGCTATATCGCTGAGCGGTAAAATAATTTATTTCTTGTTTAAAATTTAATATAATTTTAAACAAGATTACTCAGTTTAAATGAGTAATTTTGTTAATTATTTGTGATATTAAGTAAAATGAGGATTTATAATTTATATTAATTACATTCTTTCTTTGTTCGTAATATTTAAGATGAAACAAAAGTGGGTTCTGAATAGAACAATGCTAAAATTTATTTAAAAAAAAGGAAACAACCTATGATTGCAATCATATTCATAAAAGATATAAAAGTATATTTTATTACCTTGAAATTTTGCGTCGGAAGATACAGAAACAATAGTCTACAAGAAAAAGAGAACGTAAATGAGGAAATTTTACTTTGCCAAAGAACAAGGTCATCAGGCGTAAATTGGATACAAGCATTAAAAAAATCGGATGTGGTCAGCACATAAGCGACCGCAATGTGTGTTATCTAGTTAAGTGAAAGTGTTACAGAATATTATAAAAATATCTCTTAAATACTTCTTTCCAATTTTAACATACCTAGAAATATGTAAATTTGGTTCTTACTAGAGTTTTCCGAAATACCCGTCAGTTAGTTTCGGTAACAACCAGAACTCAAATATCAAATTTCAAGAAATTCGATCAATTCGTTTTGTATATATGGTGAAAAATGTAAGATCTGCTCGCAGATCAGTTCCCGAGCCCTGATCTTTCCAAAAACTTTATATGTTCATTGTTTCAATACGAAAAATTAAATATTAAATTTCAATGACTGACAGGTTGCTAAAAATAGTTTATTTACACTTTCGTACAATGGAGAAATGAGTTCTCACCGAAATACTTCATATGCAAAATTTGTTACCATCACATAACCTACCTATTGTATTCACAACGCGGTAGATAAAATGTGAAATTAAAATTTTATATTAATACTTTAAAACTAAAGAATTTAAAAATTTAGCATTTTTCTATTCCTTTTTATTTTATTTATGTATTTCAAGAATTGTCACTCAGTTTTATGAAATTTCTTTTGCAGATAAGAAAAATATTTCAATTTGTGACATGAAAATGGGTGACATGAATCTTTCAACGAACGCTTGATTGCGATGGCTAAAAATTCACCAAATAATTGTTACAGTATTATATATAATAAGATTTCAAAATATGGTTTCATTTTGATTTTGTTCCAGTTCGTTATCATGAATCAAATGAATAACATAAGTAAATGAAAAATACAACAAATAAGCAAACAAAATAAAAATAAATTTTAAATTTACACAACAGCCACAGAAAAACACGTTTCTATAAGTTTTCGTGAAACCACTTCAAATAACTTGAGACTATTGAGGAATAGAAAAGAATTCGTTTAACCTACTTCTCGATAGTGACCTTATTGCCTTAAACTTTTTGATCCCAGACATGAAATTTAATGTTTGAATTATTAAAAATTTGTTTAAATGACTAAATATAAAAGATATTATCTATAACACAATTAACTAATTTTTAATATTTTAAAATTTTAATATACATATTTAAAACTTTTATTTTTCTTCAAAAAATAAAAGTTTTAAATATGTATATCGAAATTTTTGAAAAGTTCGCAATAAAACAAAAGTTTTCTTTAAATTTATGTATGCCTTGACAGATATTCAGCTGTTACCAGATGTTAAGATGAAAATATAATTTGGTTCATTTTATAAACTTTATTCCATAGAAAACTCGAAACAAGTGAAATTTAAAAAGAAGAAAGAAAAGAAAAATTATTAAAATTACTTTGTAACCATTGTTTATCATGTCAGTGGAAAACAAGAGGTTCATCAATTATGTAAAGGAAAATCATTTATAAAATAATAAAAGAAAACAAGTAAAAACGTTTCAGTCGGTATAAACCGACCGAATTATACCCTTCACGTTAGCAATCTGAGTTTAAAATTTGTTTTTGAAATATCTAGAATTAGCTCTTATTGTTATATACGAAGTACTCGTACCTAACCAACCACTCTATAGAAACTGCATTGATATGTCTGACCTATAATTGGACACACAACTTCGAACTTTCATGAATCTAACTCTATTATTTTTTTGAATATTTCAAATTAGCTTTTGGTGTTTCATGTCAGCTCCTCAAATCTGTTAGGCCATTTCATCAAAACTTCAGGAATATGTTTGAGCTGATATTGGACACACAATTGAAAAGTTTCATGAACCTAACTCTTTTATTTTCCCAAATCATTAAAATTTGCTTTTGGAGTTGTATGGCAGCTACCCGAATCTGTCAAGTTATTCCAACAAAACTTAAGGAATATATGTGACCAGGAATATATGGTTCATGAATCTAGTTTGATTATTTTTCCAAATATTTAAAACTGGCTGTTGGAGTTGTATGGCAACTACCCGGACCAGTGCAGCCATTCCAATAAAACTTTCAGACCATATGTAGAGTGTAATTGAACACATCCTTGCAAAACGTTTTTGAAATATTTAAAAAAACCTTTTTGAGTTGTATGGCAGCTACCTGAACCCGTTGTCCGAAAGTTGAACTTCACGAAGTGCAGGGTACAAAAAAAGTGAAAATTATGCACACCAAAAAAATGGAACGAAAATTTCTTTTTTGTCATTATTTTATTTTTCATCTAATGATTAATGAATTTCAATGAGTCCTAAAATTTTTTATTTAAATATTTTTTTGGAATTCGTTACACCAAAAAAAAAGATATCGCGTCGCTTTGAAATTAAACACATGACCCATAACAAACTTAACTGTAGAAAAAAAAATAAAATGAATCAAAATAAAATCTTCAAAATCGAATTTAAAATCTTTGAAGTGTTAAGCTTGTTAGACAAAATTATTTCTAATAAATTTCAATACCTAGGTATGAGATTGAAACCAGCAAACATATTTTTACTTTGTTTTCAAATTATCAATTCTCTGAAGTTTAAATTTTGATATAAAAAAATCCAAGTCGTCTCACAAAATATCGATAAGCAATATTCCTTCTTTTAGTATAGACAAAGTTAAAAGAAAGCCCCTTTATAAGAATTGTAAAAAATATCAATTTGAATACCATTCACAGAAATTTTCATATTAGAAATTGCTAAATTGGAAAAATTGTCAACTACATCCATTTTTTTTATTAACACTTTTCCAAAAAAATTTTTGAAAAAAGGTGTTTATTAGTCTCACTCTGTCCGTCCGTACGTCCGTCCAATGGTCCATCCGTCCGTCCGACCGTCCGTCCGTCCGTCCGTCTGTCTGTGTGTCTGTTTACAAAACTTCTACACCCTTGAAGATAGAAAGCTGAAATTTTGTATGTACATAGATCTTTACTAGAAACTTATTTCCGTAGAACAAAATTTTTACCTATCTCCCTCCCTCTAGAAGTTATACCTCCCCAAAACCCAAAAAAAAATTTACCGTTATCTAAAGTCTTTTTTTTCCAAATTTTTGATTTCGTTTTCCTTCTAGATCCCAGCCTGTAGAAGCCTAACATTTTAGGGGCTTTTAGACAATAACCAATAGTTCGTTTCGTTAGAAGAACATTTTTTTCAATCTCCACCCCCTCTCAAGTTATCGCCTCTTGAACTATGTAATATTTGAATTTTTGACATCTTATATTTCCGAAACCGCAAGCTTTTTCAAATTTCTATAAACGCAAAAAGCTAATGGTAAGTTCCATGACATTAAAAAATATAATTATTTTTCTTAACTCACACAATTAAATCTTAAAATCGAGCATTATGTTAACCTCTCTTTATATTAATTTTTGTTCTATTTCAAATACTGCATAAATCGTTCATTCTAAATATATGCAATCCTAGAAAGAGTTTTGTATATGACTGAAAATAATTTTAGTAGTGTGAGAGGTAAACATAGACTGTATTTAAAAACAGAATTTTCACTTTTTGAAGGGAAAAGTGCTACAATACAAACCATTGGTTGGACCCAATTTTATTTTAACTGAAACCAAAGGAAAAAATTTTCAATACAGCATATGTAGCTCATGAAATGATTTAGAAATAAAATCGTTCTCCAAAAAATTTAAATATAGCTTCATTTGACTTCATTCAACAATATGCTTCATTAATATTGACTTCATTCGACAATTATTGTGTTATGTATTTCCGGAGTAATAACAAAACTCCGGATAGATATGAGATTGATGTATATGATATGCACATCCATACATTACATTACTCACCTTTCCAGTTTATAATCTAATAATATTCCAAAGGAAACGGATTCAAACTAAAGTTATCAAGTTCAAGAATATTTTTAAACAAGGGCACAAAAAATTACCAAAATAACTAGCAAAATTTGTTTAATAACCGTTATATTAGTTTTTAAAAAGAGGAAAGTATACGAAATCTAGTACGAACTGATACGTCATAACTATAATTTTCCGCGATGCTCAAGCTTTTTATGTGCATCAAATTGTACCTTTAGATTTCTAATAGGTATTAAGTACTTTTAGCCTATTGTTTTTCTAGCTTTGTTATATCGGTGTTTTAAGCTAACTGCAAAATTTTTGAAAAACCAAACTTTTATAGACCTTCTAAGTGCTATTTTTACGCATGTTATATAATGTGCCTGTTAACAAAACTTCTACACCCTTCATTGAAAAAACCTGAGTACATTAAACCTGAAATTTTATTTGTACATAGATCTTTACAAGAAACTAATTTTCATAGAACATATTTTTCATTAATAACCCCCCCTCTAAAAGTTATACCCCCCTAAAACCTTAAAATTGGCATTTTTTAACTATTTATTGCACTGAAACCATAAGCATTTTTAAAATTTGCAAACGCGGAAAGGCGGTGGCTGGCTTCTTCTACTGCGGCATACTATATTTGAACTTTAAAAAAACAAAATGGCTGTTAAAATTTACCGTTATATAAAATCCGATTTTTTCAATATTTTGATGTCGTTTTTCTTCTAAATTTCAGGTTGCAAAAGTCTGAAATTTTAACACCTTTCAGACGTTAATAAATAGTTCATTTCGTTAGAAGAAAGATTTTTTCCCACCTCCACCCCCTCTCAAGTTATCAGCTCTCGAAATTTGTAAAATTTGAATATTTGGAACATTATATTAGCAAAACCGCAAGCTTGTTAAAATTTCTGTAAACGCAGATATCGAGCATTATGTTAACCCCTCTTAAAATTAATAGTTACTATATTCCAAAAACTGCTTGAATGTTCATTCTAAATATATGCAATCCTAGAAATAGTTTCGTTTATGAATGAAAATAATTTTAGTAATGTGGCAGGTATACATTGATTGTTTTTCAAAGCAGTATTTTCACTTGTTGAAGACAATACAAACATAACTCTATTTTTTTTTTAAACATTTTCTAAAATACACATAGTGCTATTCGGGTATAGCATTTTTTTTAACTTAAAACATAATAAGGAATTAAGATTGGTTATTCAGTAAATTCAAAGTTCTTAAAAATAAATTCCAAATACAACCAGAATTTCAAGAGCATCTTTTTTACATTATTATTTTTTGGTCTTCTGATTAGTCGATATAATTTTAGACTGCCTAATTCTTTGTTCAATATAGTTCACAATATTTTCTATATATTCAACATTATATTGAACATTATTCAATTCATATAGGAAGCTTTTAAAATCGTTACGAAGTTCAAAAAAAATTGTACGTACATGCTTATATATCTACGTATGTACTTAAAACTATAATGACAATTGTTTTCTGGAAAGTTTTCGTAAACTTTTGTAACAGTATTTATCTGTTATATATTAAAAAAATAAAACAAAAAATTTAAGCAAAATAAAAAAAAATAGGCTACACAATACCGTGAATTTACATTTCTAATTCTTTATTTTATTCATGTTTCGTATAATTCTTGAAAAACCGTCCTATTTTGCATCAACATATATATATATACAGCTAATTCTGAAGTGTGAAAAAGTAAGTACCTTACTAGAAGGGCTGGAGACATGAGACTGAAGGAATTAGATAGTGTTTTGTGAGTAGGGTCCTAGAGAAATCTGACATTGGAACTTTTTAGTACCGAAATAGTCCCTTTTAAAATTTTCCGTGAAAATTTTTGTATACAAAAAACACGCCTTTCTTTTATACATCATATTTTTGGAAATAGATCAATATATTAAATAGTATGTGAAAATATAAATATCTCACATATTTTTAGGATGGCTCAGAATAGGCTTACACAATGTCAATTTTTTCTTCCACATCAGATGTTTTGAGATATGTGAATAATAATGCTTTATTTGTATTTGTTACCGACTGTATTGTGTATACAATAGGTAAGTTATGTGATCGTAACAAATTTTGCATATCGAGTTTTCGGTGGGAACGCACTTCTCCATGGTAGGGAATTGTACATAAACTATTTTTAGCAATCTGTTCGTCTGTCGGTCTGTCCGTCTATGCACGCGTGTATCTCAAGTTCAGCTGAACCGATTTTGAAAAATTTTATATGTAAGTTTATTTTGACTATGGCACGGATTGGTCAACTTTTGGGATATATTAGGTCTCGGGAACTACACTTGGAAATTTAATATTTGAATTTTTCGTATAAAAACAGTGAACATATAAATTTTTTGGAAAGATTAGGGCTCGGAATCTGAGGACAAATTTTACATTTTTTACCATATCTACGGAAGAAGTTGATGGAATTTCTTGAAATTTAATATATGAGTTCTGGTTGTTACCGAAACTAACTGCCGAGCATTTAAGGGAATTCGGGTAGTACAAATCGAAACTCTACTAACAGCCAAATTTACATTTTTCTAGGTCTATGTTAACTATAAGCTTACAAATGCTCTAAAAATCGGAAAGAAGTATTTAACATATTCCTATTGTTAGAGCGAAAAACTCTAAAATGCTCAATTCTAATACATATTTACACACATACATATTTTCTTATTATTATTAGCACAAGTAAGATCTCCAGCAGGAATAACACACAATAAGAAAACAAAAAAAAACAATGTGCAGAAAAAAACAAAAAGAAAACGGGAAAAAGTATGTGTTCTCAATTTTGTACATATTATATCGTATTCGATTTAGCTTTGTCTGTTAGTCTGTCCATCTGTCCGTCCGTCGGTCCCAACGATAACTCAAAAACTAACTAGCTAAGTTCACCAAATTTTCACAAATGATTTATTATAGCTTTTTTTATTGTTGAATTTCTTTACATTTTTATATTTCACCTGTGACACAGGAACTTGTGGTAAGTTTTTTTATTTGCTTTCTAAGATGCTTGTGTAGTATAACAAAACCGATTAAATAATCAGAAAATATTACTTAAAAGAATTCGTCCGATTCGATGCCATAATTACCGGAGATGGGTGCTTCTGGCGCCCTAAAGCATGCTAGTATTGTTTTAACAGTTAAAAAAAATTAAATATCAATTTTAAAAGAAAGTGGTTGATTATTTTTCTTTATGTACACAAAAATATTAATTTTAATAAAAGCATTAAACTTTTACAAAAAGGGTATTTTCTTCAAAAAAAAAAATTAGGGACGAAAACTCGCTGGTATTTATGTTTAATGGTAAAACCTTTTTCATTTTGAGGTTTCATTTTACATATGAAAAAAAAAAGGTTAAATTATCAATAAAACAAGTAAAAACGTTTCAGTCGGTATAAACCGATTGAATAATACCCTGCACCTTTCGTTGTTGTATAGCAATTACTCAAACCTGTGAAACCGTTCTATAACTTGTGAAACCATTCCATAGAAACTTCACGGATATGTCTGACCTATAACTAAACACACAACTACCAAGTTTCATGAATCTGATTTTATTATTTTTCCAAATATTTTACATTATCGTTTGGAGTTGTATGCCAGGTACCCGAACCTGTCAAGCAATTTAACCAAAACTTCAGAAATATCTTTGACCTATAATTGGACACACGACTGCCAGGTTTCATGAATCTGACTTAATTATTTTGCCGAATATAAAAAATTTGCTTTTGGAATTGTATGACAGCCACCCGAACCGGTGCAGCTATCCCATTAAAATTTTTAGAGCATATGTAGAATATAATTGGACACATGTATACAAAATTTTATATTTGTACCTTTATTAGTTTTTAAAATATTTAAAATAAACTCTTTGAGTTGTATGGCAGCTCCCCGAACCTGTCAAGCAATTCCACTAAAACTTCAGAAATACATCTGACCTATAATTGGACACATGACTGCCAAGTTTTATGAATCTGACTTTTTTATTTTTCCAAATATTTAAAATAAGCTTTTGGACTTGTATAGGAGCTACTCGAACCTGTCAAGCAATTCCACCAAAACTTCAGAAATATCTTTGACCTATAATTGGACACACACCTGCAAAGTTTCATGAATCTGACTTGATTATTCTTGCAAATATTTAAAATTAGCTTCTGGAGTTGTATGGCAGGTACCCGAACCTGTCAAGCGATTCCACTAAAACTTGCTTCTTTTGTGCCAAGGACGAACCCTATTGTTATTGGACTAATTCGGACAACGGGTTCGGGTAGCTGCCATACAACTCAAAGAGTTTATTTTAATTATTTCAAAAACTAATAAAGGTACAAATATAAAATTTTGTACACATGTGTCCAATTATATTCTACATATGCTCTAAAAATTTTAATGAGATAGCTGCACCGGTTCGGGTGGCTGCCATACAACTCCAAAAGCAAATTTTTTATATTCGGCAAAATAATAAAGTCAGATTCATGAAACTTGGCAGTTGTGTGTCCGCTTATAGATCAGATATATTTCTGAAGTTTTGGTGGAATTGCTCGAAAGGTTCGAGTAGGTCCCATGCAAGTCTAAAAGCTTATTCTTAATATTTGGAAAAATAATAAAGTCAGATTCATGAAACTTGGCATTTGTGTGTCCGATTATAGATCACATATATTTGTGAAGTTTTGATGGAATTGCTTGACAGGTTCAGGTACTTGCCATAAAACTCCAAAAGCTTATTTTACATATTTGGAAAAATAATAAAGTCAGATTCATCAAACTTGGCAGTTGTGTGTCCAATTATAGATCAGATATACCTGCGAAGTTTTAGTGGAATTGCTTGACAGGTTCGGATACCTGCCATACAACTCCAAAAGCTAATTTTAAATATTTTGGAAAAATAATAAAGACAGATTCATGAAACTAGGCAGTTGTGTATCCAATTATAGGTAAAAGATATTTCTGAAGTTTTGGTGGAATTGCTTGACAGGTTCGAGTGGCTCCCATACAAGTCCAAAAGCTTATTTTAAATATTTGGAAAAGTAATAAAGTTAGATTCATGAAACTTGGCAGTTGTGTGTCCAATTATAGATCAGATATATTAGCGAAGTTTTAGTGGAATTGCTTGGCAGGTTCGGGTACCTGCCATACAACTCCAAAAGCTAATTTTAAATATTTGGAAAAATAATAAAGTCAGATAAATGAAACTTGGTAGTTGTGTGTTCAGTTACAGGTCAGACATATTCGTGAAGTTTCTATAGAATGGTTTCACAGGCTTCAGTAATTGCTATACAACAATGAAAGGTGCAGGGTATAATTCAATCGGTTCATACCGACTGAAACGTTTTTACTTGTTTATTGATAATTTTATGTTTTTAGCACTTTTCCAAAAAATTTTTGAAAAAAGGTGCTTATTAGTTTCACTCTGTCCGTCCGTCCGTCCGTCTGGCCTTGTGTCTGTTTACAAAACTTCTACACCTTTGAAGATAGAAAGCTGACATTTTATAGGTACATAGATCTTTACTAGAAACTTACTTCCGTTGAACAAAATCTTTACCTATCTCCCCACCTCTAGAAGTTATACCCCCCCAAAACCCTAAAAATGGCCTTTTTGAACTATTTGTTGCAAAGAAACCATAAGCATTTTTGAAATTTTGCAAACGCAAAAAGGCAGCAGGTTCCTTTCCCTAGCCCGGTATACTATAGTTAAATTTGAAAAAAACAAAATGGCCGTTCAAATTTACCGTTATCTAATGTCTTTTTTCACAAATTTTTGATTTCGTTTTTCTTCTAGACCCCAGCCTGTGGAAGCTTAAAATTTTAGGGGCTTTTAGACAATAACCAATAGTTCGTTTCGTTAGAAGAACATTTTTTTCCATCTCCACCCCTTCTCAAGTTATTGCTTCTTGAAGTATGTAAAATTTTAATTTTTGACACCATATATTTCCGAAACCGCAAGCTTTTTCAAATTTATATAAACGCAAAAAGCTAACGGCAGATTTCATAACATTAAAAAATATAATTGTTTTTCTTAACTCACACAATTAAACCTTAAAATCGAGCATTATGTTAACCTCTCTTTATATTAATTTTTGCTCTATTTCAAATACTGCATTAATCGGTCATCCTAAATATATGCAATCCTAGAAATAGTTTTGTATATGAATGAAAATAATTTTAATAGTGTGATAGGTATACATAGACTGTATTTAAAAACAGAATTTTTACTTGTTGAAGGGAAAAGTGCTACAATACAAACCATTGGTTTGACTCAACTTTATTTAAAATGAAATTAAAAAGGCTTCACCCGTACAAATCAATATCAGCGAGTTTCCGTTCTAAATATTTTTTTGAAAATACTCTATTTGTAAAAAGTTTAATGCAATAGAATAACATATACTTATAAAATTTTGCCCTAAAAATATAATATTAATCAAGAAGTTTAATGTACACTTATGTTTTGCTTTCTAATATATAGTGCAACAGATCGCGAAAAGAATGCATAACTAAATGCGAACGTACATACTTATTATAAAACAATGTAGATTTTATTAAAACGTTACAATTTTCTTAAGAAAGTGATCCCTTTTTAGTATAACTTACACTTCCAAATATGAATTTACATATAATATTTATACCACCGAAAGTAAATAAAAAATTACCCCTACAGGATGTAATACCATTTTGTAAAAAATGGTCGTAAAGCATCTAAGGAAGGGTGAAGGGGGAGGGCTGGTGGAATTCTTGCTTTTTCTGGGACCCTATAGAGGCAAAACACTATCTAATGCCTTTTGTCCCATGTCTCTAGCCCTTCTAGAAGTATCCATAATTTTTGGAACCTGGATGTTGTCGTATTTTTCTTTTTTTGAATTATTTTAAAAATTTTTTCTTTTATTTCGTTTAAATTTTTCGTTTTACTTTTTTACCGACCGTATTGTGTAAACAATAGGTAGGTTATGTGATGGCAACAGATTTTGCATATCGAGTTTCCGGTGGGAATGCATTTCTCAATAGTAAGGAAGTGTAAGTAAACTATTTTTAGCAACCTGTCGGTATGTCGGTCTGTCGGTCTGTCGGTCTGTTGGTCTGTGTGTGCATGCGTGTATCTCAAGTTCTGCTGAACCGATTTTGATGAAATTCAGGCATCGGCAACTAGGCGTTTACTACGGGCCAAATATTCATTTTTGTGTATACAAAGAGAAATAACCAACCGATTTCATTGAAATTTAATATATGAATTCCTCGTATCAAAACAATGAACATATAAATTTTTTGGAAACATCAGGGCTCGAAAACTGATTTGCCGATTTCACATTTTTCACCATATCTACGGAAGGAATTGATGGGATTTCATGAAATTTGATATTTGAGTTCTGGGCATTACCAAAACTAACTGGTGGACATTTCAGGGAATTCGGATAGCACAAAACGAAACTGTACTAAGAGCCAAATTTACATTTTTCTAGATATGTTAACTATAAGCTTACAAATGTCCTTAAAATTGGAAAGAAGTACTTAACAGACATTTTTTTAATATTCTGTAACACTTTGACTCAACTAGACGATACACAATGCGGTCGGTTATGTGCTGACCACATCAGATTTTTTTAATATATAACAGATAAATATTATTATAAAAGTTTAAAGAAAATTTTCAAAAAAATATTTTTATATTAGTTAAGTACATAAATATATATGTATATGTTTTTTTTTAAAGCTTCCAAATTTTTTTAAAGCTTTCTATATGAATTGAATAAAATTCAAAACTGTAGTTTGGCATATGGTAACACATAATTATTAGATCATGGTGGTAACATACAAAAATAAATTTTTCAAATAAAGAAAAAGTTTAGACATGAATAAAATAATATTTTTATTCAAATATACTTATGTATGTACATTTGAAAGTATTAAAATTTAGCTTTTTACAGTTTTTCGTTTGGAACAATAAAAATAAAATTTTAACTACATACGTATATATGTATATTCTGTATGTATATTTTTTTAAGGCTTGCTGACGAAACATAATGTTCAAAACAATAACAAATGAAGCATTAATATTCAGATGCCATAAAACATCTGATGTCTTTGATATAAGCTGACATTTATTTACGTTAAGATTAATTCGATTTTCCGAACCAAAAATATGTGAGACCATTATATTTTCAAATATTATTTATTTCTTGGTTTGTGTTTCTAATTATAAAAAGTATTTTATAAAAGAAAAACGTGCTATTGTTATACAAAAATTTTTTCAGAACATCTTAAAAAAGGGCTACTTCGGGGCTAAAAAGTTCCAATGTCAGATTTTTCTCGGACCCTAGAGGCAAAACCCTATCTAATGCCTTTTGTCCCATGTTTTGGCACCTGAGAAGTAGCTATATATCTGTAATTATTTGGCCTATGTACAGTAATTGATCGATTAAGGTGTCAAAGATAATTACGATTTTAAGCGACATAACTCAAAGGTAGGTTCTAAAAGAAATAACTCAAATATTTGATCTAAAAGGAATAATCTTTTGTTAAATAATGTACTTTTATGCCCTTCGTGAAGAAGTCATCTGCGTAATGGACTTATAAAGATATTCTTGCTCAGCGTAATATTCTGCGTTGATTTCGACATGTCCGTCAGTTCATCCGCCCGATTGCACAATAACTTAATATTGAATAATCGACACCAAACTTTCGCTAGTTGTCTCTTTTGAGCCAAGGACGAACCCTTTTGTAACTGGACCAAATCGAATAACGGGCTCAGTAGCTGCAATACAACTCAAAGAGTTTATTTTATATATTCCAAAAATAATGCATCTATAAATATAAAATTTTGTATACGTGTCCAATTATTGTCCAAGTATGCTCTAAAAATTTTAATCGGATGGCTGCACCGGTTCGAGTGTCTGCCATACAACTCCAAAAGAAAATTTTATATGTTCTGAAAACTAATAAAGCTAGATTCATAACACTTGGCAGCCGTGTGTCCAATTATAGGTCAGAATTTTCTGGAAGTTTTGGTTGAATTTCTTAACATTTTCGAGTACCTGCCATACTACTCCCAAACTTAATTGTAAATTTTTGCAAAATAATAAAGCCGGGTTCATGAAACTTGGCAGTCGTAGATCCTACTATAGATCAGATAGATTCGATAGATCACATAGAGATTAGAAGTTTTGATTGAACTATTTGACAGGTTCGGGTACCTGTCATACAACTCCAAAAGTTAATTATAAATATTTGAAAAAAAAATGAAGTCAAATTTATGAGACCTAACAGGCGTGTGTCCACTTATAGGTCAAACATATTCTTGAAGTTTTGGTTGAATTACTTGATAGGTTCGGATACCTGCCATAAAACTCTAAAAGCTAATTTTAAATATTAGAAAAATAAAAATATCCGATTAATGAAACTTGGCAGTCGTGTGGTCAATTATAGGTCAAACATATTCGTAAAGTTTCTATATAATGGTTTCACATGTTTGGGCAATTGCTATATACAACAATGAAAGGTGCAAGGTATAACTCATCGATTTAACGTTTTTACTTGTTTGTAAGTATTTTTAAGAGCTTCTTACCGACCGTATTGTGTATACAATAGGTGGGTTATGTGATGGCAACAAGTTTTGCATATCGAGTTTTCGGTGGGAATGCACTTCTCCATAGTAGGGAAGTGTAAATAAACTATTTTTAGCAACATATCGGTTTGTCGGTCTGTGCGTGCACGCGTGTATCTCAAGTTCTGTTGAGCCGATTTTGATGAAATTTTATATGTAAGTTTATTTCCACCATGGCAGGGATTGATCAACTTTTGGAATATATCAGGCCTCGGGAACTGCACTTTTAGCTGGCCTGTTTTACATTTTTGGCCATTTTAAAGAAACTATTTAACCGATTTGCTTGAAATTTCATGTATAAGCTTCGCTCGACCGTCCGCGAAACCCCCTAAATTTGGGAAGAAATCAAGTGTCAGCAACTAGACGTTTACTACGGGCCAAATATACATTTTTGCGTATACAAAGAGAAATAATCGACCGATTTCATTGAAATTTAATATTTCAATTCTTCGTATTAAAATAATGAATATATAAATTTTTTGGAAAGATCAGGGCTCGAAAACTGATCTGCTGGCCGATTTTACATTTTTCACCATATCTAAACTAACTGGCGAGTATTTCAGGGAATTCGGGTAGCACAAAGCAAAATTCCACTAAGAGCCAATTTTACATTTTTCTAGGTAAGCTTACTAGTGTTCTAAAAATTGGAAAGAAGTTTTTAACAGACATTTTTATAATATTCTGTAACATTTTCACTTAACTAGACAATACACATTGCGGTCGGTTATGTGCTGAGCACATCAGATTTTTTTATTTTATTGTTTATTAAGAAAGAACAAATTTATTATGGGTGTGTTTTTTAAGGAAGAAAATATTGTAATTTGAAAATATCTTACAACCATAATGGAATATAATTTCAAAACTACAGACATAGTAATTTCAAGGCTTGCAATGCAAACACAGACAACTAACATTCTATATTTCAAAATGGTATTACACTATATTATACAATCTTAAGAATAAAATGATGTTAAAAAGTCAAACTTTAAAAATGAAAATAGTTTAAAAATTCATAAACTTATAAAATATATTCTAATATATAATAGTCTCACTGATCTTTGAAATCTGTCAATTAATATCATGCTTCATGATAAAAATATATTATGTCAAATTTTAAATCTACAAATACTCTATTTTGAAACAATATTTTACTTATACTAATACTAGAACCCAAGCAAACATGGGATTTTGTTACAAAAAAAATTTTGGGTTACTAATTGAGGTTTTTGATTACATACAAATGTAAGATTTTGATCCTACTACGACTTTTTAATTTGTTTTTAGTAGAGTAGCAACTACTACGACTTTTTAATTTGTTTTTTTAGTAGAGTATCAAGGTTTAGCAACATATTTATTTTCACAACTAGTCGTGTGTGCTTGCATTGCAAGCGTTGCAAGTATGATGTCTGTAGTTTTGAAATTGTGTTCCATTCTGTGGCTGAGATATTTTAAGTTTACTTTATTTCTTCAAAAACACACCCATAATATACATATAGATATGTTTTTTCCTGATAAATAATAAGATAAAACTTAAAACTTAAAATAAAAAAGTTCTGAGAAATAATTACCCAAAAATATATAATTAAACAAATAATTAGTTCCTTTGAAATCTAATACCTTTCGAGTAATTTATTTTAAAACTTCACTTTCAGTTATGTCGCGTAAAATCGTAAACTACCTTTCACAATAAACACTTTAAGCCATAAATTATTGTTAATTATAAACTACAATTCATGCACGTATGTATTTGAAGTTTATAATACATGCGAATAAAACGCGTGACTGTAGAATGAGTTAACACCAATTCTAACGTATATAGGGTAATATGTATTGCATACGATTTCTATGCGTATTTTTGACATTTTTGGGAACCAAACTTTGTTAAAACATTTTCATACAGGTCTTTTACATGATTGCATATCAATGCTGTATCGATTACTTTCCGATTGTACCTTAGTATAATTGATTATACCTTTGTAGCAAATTGCAAAAAGAATACATATGTATATAAGTAAATGTGAATGTAATCGTACATGCTATAAAACTATATGTAGATATTATTAATTTTTTGTTTTCTTGTTATAACTCACACTTATAGAATTTAACTTATTTCCAATAAATATGCCACCAAAATTATACAAACATTACCCCCATAAGATGTAATACCATTTTGTAAAAAAATGGACCAAAACATCTTTGGAGGGGGTGAAGGGGGAGGGTAGGAAGGTGGAATTCTTGCTTTTTCTGGGACCCTAGAGGCAAAACTCTATCTAATGCCCTTTGTCCCATGTCTCTAGCCCTTCTAGATGTACCCGTACTTTTTACCACCTGAGAAGTAGCTATATATATATAATGTAAAATATGATGGTTTTTGAAGAGTTATACGAAATATGAATAAAATATAGAATTATAAAGGAAAATTCAAGGTACTGCGTACCCTAGTGGTTAGCGTGGTAGTCTCATAGCCAGAAGGTTATTGGATCAATGCTTGCCTGGATGTTGTATTTTTCTTTTTTTGGATTATTTTAAAATTTTTTTTTTTTTATTTTGTTTAAATTTTGTGTTTTATTTTTTTTAATATATAACAGATAAATGTTATATAAAAGTTTAAAGAAAATTTCCAAAAAAATATTCTTATAATAGTTTGGAAAAATTCGCAAAAATTTTAAGTACATAAATATGTATGTATGTATGTATATTTTTTTTTAAAGCTTCCTGAGTAGTTTTTTTTAAGCTTTCTATATGAATTGAATAATATTCAAAACTGTAGAATATATAGAAATAAATTTTAAACGCATAATTATTAAATCATGGGAGTAAACATATAAAAATTAATTTTTCAAATAAAGAAAAGGTTTAGTCAAAAACAAAATAATAATTTATGTATGTAAAAATATATGTATGTATGAATATATGAATATATGTGTGTTTGTATATATGAATGGATTAGAATTGAAGATTTTAAAATTTTTCGTTCCAACATATGAACGTATGTACATATTAATGTATTAGAATCGAAAATTTTGAAATTTTGCTGTTGGAAAAATTATAAATAAAATTATAAATGCAAACATACATAATTATGAATGGATACCTGTTTTTTTTAAACTGTGGGTAAACATATAGGATTGATTTTTCCAAATAAAGAAAAGGTTTAGTCAAAAACAAAATAATAATTTATGTATGTAAAAATATGTGTATGAATGTATATATGAATATATGTGTGTATGTATATATGAATGGATTAGAATTGAAGATTTTAAAATTTTTCGTTCCAACATATGAACGTATGTACATATTAATGTATTAGAATCGAAAATTTTGAAATTTTGCTGTTGGAAAAATTATAAATAAAATTATAAATGCAAACATACATAATTATGAATGGATACCTGTTTTTTTTAAACTGTGGGTAAACATATAGGATTGAATTTTAAACATAAAGAAGAGGTTTAGTCAAAAACAAAATAATAATTTATGTATGTAAAAATATGTGTATGAATGTATATATGAATATATGTGTGTATGGATATATGAATGGATTAGAATTGAAGATTTTAAAATTTTTCGTTCCAACATATGAACGTATGTACATATGAATGTATTAGAATCGAAAATTTTGAAATTTTGTTGTTGGAAAAATTATAAATAAAATTATAAATGCAAATATACATAATTATGAATGGATACCTGTTTTTTTAAACTGTGGGTAAACATATAGGATTGATTTTTCCAAATAAAGAAAAGGTTTAGTCAAAAACAAAATAATAATTTATGTATGTAAAAATATGTGTATGAATGTATATATGAATATATGTGTGTATGTATATATGAATGGATTAGAATTGAAGATTTTAAAATTTTTCGTTCCAACATATGAACGTATGTACATATTAATGTATTAGAATCGAAAATTTTGAAATTTTGCTGTTGGAAAAATTATAAATAAAATTATAAATGCAAACATACATAATTATGAATGGATACCTGTTTTTTTTAAACTGTGTGTAAACATATAGGATTGAATTTTAAACATAAAGAAGAGGTTTAGTCAAAAACAAAATAATAATTTATGTATGTAAAAATATGTGTATAAATGTATATATGAATATATGTGTGTATGGATATATGAATGGATTGGAATTTAGCATTTTTTACAGGTTTTCGTTCGAACAATAAAAATAAAATTTTAGGTAGATACATACGTACATAAATTGTGTATGTATATTTTTTTAAAGCTTGCTGACGAAACATAATATTCAAAACAATAACAAATGAAGCATTAATATTCAGTTGCCACAAAACATCTGATGTCTTTTATAAAATCTGACATTTATTTAAGTTTATTTCGATTTTTCGAAATTAAAATATATGTGAGATCATTGCATTTTCAAATATTATTTATTTCTCGGTTTGTGTTTCTAATAATAAAAATAACGTAAAACGTATCATTTATTTCTTGGTTTGTGTTTCTAATTATAAAAAGTATAAAAGAAAAACGTGCTTTTGTTATACAAAAATTTTTTCAGAAAATCTTAAAATAGAGCTATTTCGGGGCTAAAAAGTTCCAATGTCAGATTTTTCTGGTACCCTAGAGGCAAAATTCTACCTAATGCCTTTTGTCCCATGTCTCTAGCCCTTCTAGAAGTACCCGTACTTTTTACCACCTGAGAAGTAGCTATATATATATAATATAATAATGTAAAATAGGATGGTTTTTGAAGAGTTATACGAAATATGAATAAAATATAGAATTAATAAGAGAAATTCAATGTACTGCGTAGCCTAGTGGTTAGCGTGGTGGTCTCATAGCCAGAAGGTTATTGGATCAATGCTTGCCTGGATGTTGTAATTTTCTTTTTTTGGATTATTTTAAAAATTTTTTTTTTTATTTTGTTTAAATTTTGTATTTTATTTTTTTTTAATATATAACAGATAAATGTTATATAAAAGTTTAAAGAAAATTTCCAAAAAAATATTCTTATAATAGTTTGGAAAAATTTGCAAAAATTTTAAGTACATAAATATGTATGTATGTATATTTTTTTTAAAGCTTCCTGAGTAATTTTTTTTAAGCTTTCTATACGAATTTAATAATATTCAAAACTGTAGAATATATAGAAATAAATTTTAAACGCATAATTATTAAATCATGGGGGTAAACATACAAAAATTAATTTTTCAAATAAAGAAAAGGTTTAGTCAAAAACAAAATAATAATTTTATTCATATATATGTATGTATGTATGTATGAATATATGTGTGTATGTATATATGAATGGATTAGAATTGAAGATTTTGAAATTTTTCGTTCCAACATATGAACGTATGTACATATGAATCTATTAGAATCGAAAATTAAAAAAGAAACAAAAACAAAATAATAATTTATGTATGTAAAAATATACATATGTATGTTTGTATATATGAATATATGTGTGTATGTATATATGAATGGATTAGAATTGAAGATTTTAAAATTTTTCGTTCCAACATATGAACGTATGTACATATGAATGTATTAGAATCGAAAATTTTGAAATTTTGCTGTTGGAAAAATTAGAAATAAAATTATTAACACAAACACACGTTATTATGAATGTATACCTAGTTTTTTTAAAACTGCGGGTGAACATATAGAAATAAATTTCTCAAATAAAGAAAAGGTTTAGGTTAAAATAAAATAATAATTGTATTCAAATATATAAATGTATATATAAATGTATTAAAATTTAGCATTTTACAGTTTTCCGTTTGGAACAATAAAAATAAAATTCTAACTACATACGTACATACATATATTCTGTATGTACATATATTTTTTTAAAGCTTGCTGACGAAACGTAATGTTCAAAACAATAACAAATGAAATATTAATATTCAGATATCACAAAACATCTGATGTCTGATAAAAGCTGACAATTAATTCGTTTATCCGCAACAAAAATATGTGAGATCATTATATTTTCAAATATTATTTATTTCTCGGTTTGTGTTTCTAATAATAAAAATAACGTAAAACGTATCATTTATTTCTTGGTTTGTGTTTCTAATTATAAAAAGTATAAAAGAAAAACGTGCTTTTGTTATACAAAAATTTTTTCAGAAAATCTTAAAATAGAGCTATTTCGGGGCTAAAAAGTTCCAATGTCAGATTTTTCTGGGACCCTAGAGGCAAAACTCTACCTAATGCCTTTTGTCCCATGTCTCTAGCTCTTCTAGAAGTACCCGTACTTTTTACCACCTGAGAAGTAGCTATCTATATTATATTTTACAAGATTTTTCCAGTTCATGAACAGGTATACATATAATCTAATAAATAACAAAAACAAAAAAATGAAAATAGCAAAAGAGAACACTGGGTAGATACATTACTCAATTGATTATACATACTGTAAAACAAAAACAAAAAATGAAAAGCGAAAAGCGAAAGAGAATAAAAAAAGAGTAGTAATATTTTTTTTGTTTTTTTGCTTTACTACCATAAACAAAAATAAAAAGCAAAAGGAAGCGAAATATTTTAAATGAGTTAAGTAAGAGTAAAATAATTTTTTGTTGTTGTATTTAACATGGAATGGAATTAAAAAAAATAAAACTAAAAATTGTGAGAGATATAAGAACACGAATAACGTTACGTTACGTACTAAGGCAATTATTCTTCGTGTGCTTGCGAAATTCCAATTGAGTAAGTAGCCAAGCCAGGTCTGTATAAAGAAAAGAGGCATTGATTTTTTATTAATTCACATTCACTTTGGTTTTAAAGTTTAACATGAAAGGTACTATTTCCTTTCCTTTTAATTTTGTTCGGCATCAGTTCCCAATCCGTCTTGCATATGCCATGACTATAAATAAGTCCCAAGGGCAAACTTTTGAAAAGGTTGGCCTCTATCTCCCCCAGCCGTGCTTTTCGCATGAGCTATACACAGCATGTTCAAGAGCCATAGACTCCAATTCTTTAAAAATTCAAGTCAAAGATACGGTTCGTCAGGGAAAAATCGATGATGGAAATATTTTAACAGATAACGTTGTTTATAAGGAAATTTTTCGTTCTTAATTGTTGACTAATTCTTAAATTGAATTTTAATCATATCTATGTAATTAACAGTGACACATATTACATCTTAAAATTTATTAAATTAAAAATATTTCCATTACTTCTATTTATCATTAGTATTCAAACCAATATGATATTTATGCATATACAAGTATATACCTGCATATGTATGCCATAATAAGTACAAATTTTTCTAAACTTATTTTAAAATTGATTGCCACAATCCTGTTTTTACAACAGATAATGCTGCTTATAAGCAAGCCACAGGGGCCCCTAGTATATATATAATGTAAAATATGATGGTTTTTGATGAGTTATACGATATATGAATAAAATATAGAATTATTAAGGGAAATTCAAGGTACTGCGTAGCCTAGTGGTTAGCGTGGTAGTCTCATAGCCAGAAGGTTATTGGATCAATGCTTGCCTGGATGTTGTATTTTTCTTTTTTTGGATTATTTTAAAAATTTTTTTTTTATTTTGTTTAAATTTTGTGTTTTATTTTTTTTTAATATATAACTGATAAATGTTATATAAAAGTTTAAAGAAAATTTCCAAAAAAATATTCTTATAATAGTTTGGAAAAATTCGCAAAAATTTTAAGTACATAAATATGTATGTAGTATGTATATTTTTTTTAAAGCTTACTGAGTAATTTTTTTTAAGCTTTCTATATGAATTTAATAATATTCAAAACTGTAGAATAAATAGAAATAAATTTTAAACGCATAATTATTATATCATGGGGGTAAACTTACAAAAATTAATTTCTCAAATAAAGAAAAGGTTTAGTCAAAAACAAAATAATAATTTATGTATGTAAAAATATGTGTATGAATGTATATATGAATATATGTGTGTATGTATATATGAATGGATTAGAATTGAAGATTTTAAAATTTTTCGTTCCAACATATGAACGTATGTACATATGAATGTATTAGAATCAAAAATTTTGAAATTTTGCTGTTGGAAAAATTATAAATAAAATTATAAATGCAAATATACATAATTATGAATGGATACCTGTTTTTTTTAAACTGTGGGTAAACATATAGGATTGAATTTTAAACATAAAGAAAAGGTTTAGTCAAAAACAAAATAATAATTTATGTATGTAAAAATATGTGTATGAATGTATATATGAATATACATATGTGTGTATGTATGTATATATGAATGTATTGGAATTTAGCATTTTTTACAGGTTTTCGCTCGAACAATAAAAATTAAACTTTTAGGTAGATACATACGTACATAAATTGTGTATGTATATTTTTTTAAAGCTTGCTGACGAAACATAATATTCAAAACAATAACAAATGAAGCATTAATATTCAGTTGCCACAAAACATCTGATGTCTTTTATAAAATCTGACATTTATTTAAGTTTATTTCGATTTTTCGAAATTAAAATATATGTGAGATCATTGCATTTTCAAATATTATTTATATCTCGGTTTGTGTTTCTAATAATAAAAATAACGTAAAACGTATCATTTATTTCTTGGTTTGTGTTTCTAATTATAAAAAGTATAAAAGAAAAACGTGCTTTTGTTATACAAAAATTTTTTCAGAAAATCTTAAAATAGAGCTATTTCGGGGCTAAAAAGTTCCAATGTCAGATTTTTCTGGGACCCTAGAGGCAAAATTCTATCTAATGCCTTTTGTCCCATGTCTCTAGCCCTTCTAGAAGTACCCGTACTTTTTACCTCCGGAGAAGTAGCTATATATATATAATGTAAAATATGATGGTTTTTGATGAGTTATACGATATATGAATAAAATATAGAATTATTAAGGGAAATTCAAGGTACTGCGTAGCCTAGTGGTTAGCGTGGTAGTCTCATAGCCAGAAGGTTATTGGATCAATGCTTGCCTGGATGTTGTATTTTTCTTTTTTTGGATTATTTTAAAAATTTTTTTTTTTATTTTGTTTAAATTTTGTGTTTTATTTTTTTTTAATATATAACTGATAAATGTTATATAAAAGTTTAAAGAAAATTTCCAAAAAAATATTCTTATAATAGTTTGGAAAAATTCGCAAAAATTTTAAGTACATAAATATGTATGTAGTATGTATATTTTTTTTAAAGCTTACTGAGTAATTTTTTTTAAGCTTTCTATATGAATTTAATAATATTCAAAACTGTAGAATAAATAGAAATAAATTTTAAACGCATAATTATTATATCATGGGGGTAAACTTACAAAAATTAATTTCTCAAATAAAGAAAAGGTTTAGTCAAAAACAAAATAATAATTTATGTATGTAAAAATATATGTAAGTATGTATATATGAATACATGTGTGTATGTATATATGAATGGATTAGAATTGAAGATTTTAAAATTTTTCGTTCCAACATATGAACGTATGTACATATGAATGTATTAGAATCAAAAATTTTGAAATTTTGCTGTTGGAAAAATTATAAATAAAATTATAAATGCAAATATACATAATTATGAATGGATACCTGTTTTTTTTAAACTGTGGGTAAACATATAGGATTGAATTTTAAACATAAAGAAAAGGTTTAGTCAAAAACAAAATAATAATTTATGTATGTAAAAATATGTGTATGAATGTATATATGAATATATGTGTGTATGTATGTATATATGAATGTATTGGAATTTAGCATTTTTTACAGGTTTTCACTCGAACAATAAAAATTAAACTTTTAGGTAGATACATACGTACATAAATTGTGTATGTATATTTTTTTAAAGCTTGCTGACGAAACATAATATTCAAAACAATAACAAATGAAGCATTAATATTCAGTTGCCACAAAACATCTGATGTCTTTTATAAAATCTGACATTTATTTAAGTTTATTTCGATTTTTCGAAATTAAAATATATGTGAGATCATTGCATTTTCAAATATTATTTATATCTCGGTTTGTGTTTCTAATAATAAAAATAACGTAAAACGTATCATTTATTTCTTGGTTTGTGTTTCTAATTATAAAAAGTATAAAAGAAAAACGTGCTTTTGTTATACAAAAATTTTTTCAGAAAATCTTAAAATAGAGCTATTTCGGGGCTAAAAAGTTCCAATGTCAGATTTTTCTGGTACCCTAGAGGCAAAATTCTACTTAATGCCTTTTGTCCCATGTCTCTAGCCCTTCTAGAAGTACCCGTACTTTTTACCACCTGAGAAGTAGCTATATATATATAACTAGTCGTGTGTGCTTGCATTGCAAGCCTTGCAAGTATGATGCCTGTAGTTTTGAAATTGTGTTCCATTCTGTGGCTGAGATATTTTAAGTTTACTTTATTTCTTCAAAAACACACCCATAATATACATATAGATATGTTTTTTCCTGATAAATAATAAGATAAAACTTAAAACTTAAAATAAAAAAGTTCTGAGAAATAATTACCCAAAAATACATAATTAAACAAATAATTAGTTCCTTTGAAATCTAATACCTTTTGAGTAATTTATTTTAAAACTTCACTTTGAGTTATGTCGCATAAAATCGTAAAATACCTTCTACAATAAACACTTTTAGCCATAAATTATTGTTAATTATAAACTACAATTCATGCACGTATGTATTTGGAGTTTATAATACATGCGAATAAAACGCGTGACTGTAGAATGAGTTAACACCAATACTAACGTATATAGGGTAATACGTATTGCATACGATTTCTATGCAAAAAGTCTCAGGTTCGAACCCTGCAAAATGCGATTTGCCAGATCAACTTTTTTTATTGATAATTTTATTTTTTTTTAAAATAAAATTAAAAAACCTTCACCCTTACCAAATCAATATCAGCGAGTTTCCGTTCTAAAACTTTTACCCTACTTGTAAAAAGTTTAATGCAATAGAATAACATTTTCTTATAAAATTTTACCCTAAAAATATATTGTCAAGGAGTTTAATGTAAACTTATGTTTTGCTTTCTAATACATGTTGCAACAGATCCCGAGAAGAATGCACAACTAAATTCATATGTACACACTTATTATAAAACAATGTAGATTTTATTAAAACAATTTTCTTAAGAAAGTTTTCATTTTTTGTTATAACTCACACTTCCAAAAATGAATTTATATACAATATTAATACTTCCAAAAGTAAGTAAAAAATTACCCCTACAGGATGTAAAACCATTTTGTAAAAAACGGTTACAAAACATCTTGGGAGGGGGGTGAAGGGGGAGGGCGGGTGGAATTCTTGCTTTTTCTGGTACCCTAGAGGCAAAATTCTACCTAATGCCTTTTGTCCCATGTCTCTAGCCCTTCTAGAAGTACCCGTACTTTTTACCACCTGAGAAGTAGCTATATATATATAATGTAAAATATGATGGTTTTTGATGAGTTATACGATATATGAATAAAATGTAGAATTATTAAGGGAAATTCAAGGTACTGCGTAGCCTAGTGGTTAGCGTGGTAGTCTCATAGCCAGAAGGTTATTGGATCAATGCTTGCCTGGATTGTTGTATTTTTCTTTTTTTGGATTATTTTAAAAATTTTTTTTTTTATTTTGTTTAAATTTTGTGTTTTATTTTTTTTTAATATATAACTGATAAATGTTATATAAAAGTTTAAAGAAAATTTCCAAAAAAATATTCTTATAATAGTTTGGAAAAATTCGCAAAAATTTTAAGTACATAAATATGTATGTAGTATGTATATTTTTTTTAAAGCTTACTGAGTAATTTTTTTAAGCTTTCTATATGAATTTAATAATATTCAAAACTGTAGAATAAATAGAAATAAATTTTAAACGCATAATTATTATATCATGGGGGTAAACTTACAAAAATTAATTTCTCAAATAAAGAAAAGGTTTAGTCAAAAACAAAATAATAATTTATGTATGTAAAAATATGTGCATGAATGTATATATGAATATATGTGTGTATGTATGTATATATGAATGGATTAGAATTGAAGATTTTAAAATTTTTCGTTCCAACATATGAACGTATGTACATATGAATGTATTAGAATCGAAAATTTTGAAATTTTGCTGTTGGAAAAATTATAAATAAAATTATAAATGCAAATATACATAATTATGAATAGATACCTGTTTTTTTTAAACTGTGGGTAAACATATAGGATTGAATTTTAAACATAAAGAAAAGGTTTAGTCAAAAACAAAATAATAATTTATGTATGTAAAAATATGTGTATGAATGTATATATGAATATATGTGTGTATGTATGTATATATGAATGTATTGGAATTTAGCATTTTTTACAGGTTTTCGCTCGAACAATAAAAATAAAATTTTAGGTAGATACATACGTACATAAATTGTGTATGTATATTTTTTTAAAGCTTGCTGACGAAACATAATATTCAAAACAATAACAAATGAAGCATTAATATTCAGTTGCCACAAAACATCTGATGTCTTTTATAAAATCTGACATTTATTTAAGTTTATTTCGATTTTTCGAAATTAAAATATATGTGAGATCATTGCATTTTCAAATATTATTTATTTCTCGGTTTGTGTTTCTAATAATAAAAATAACGTAAAACGTATCATTTATTTCTTGGTTTGTGTTTCTAATTATAAAAAGTATAAAAGAAAAACGTGCTTTTGTTATACAAAAATTTTTTCAGAAAATCTTAAAATAGAGCTATTTCGGGGCTAAAAAGTTCCAATGTCAGATTTTTCTGGTACCCTAGAGGCAAAATTCTACCTAATGCCTTTTGTCCCATGTCTCTAGCCCTTCTAGAAGTACCCGTACTTTTTACCACCTGAGAAGTAGCTATATATATATAATGTAAAATATGATGGTTTTTGATGAGTTATACGATATATGAATAAAATGTAGAATTATTAAGGGAAATTCAAGGTACTGCGTAGCCTAGTGGTTAGCGTGGTAGTCTCATAGCCAGAAGGTTATTGGATCAATGCTTGCCTGGATTGTTGTATTTTTCTTTTTTTGGATTATTTTAAAAATTTTTTTTTTTATTTTGTTTAAATTTTGTGTTTTATTTTTTTTTAATATATAACTGATAAATGTTATATAAAAGTTTAAAGAAAATTTCCAAAAAAATATTCTTATAATAGTTTGGAAAAATTCGCAAAAATTTTAAGTACATAAATATGTATGTAGTATGTATATTTTTTTTAAAGCTTACTGAGTAATTTTTTTAAGCTTTCTATATGAATTTAATAATATTCAAAACTGTAGAATAAATAGAAATAAATTTTAAACGCATAATTATTATATCATGGGGGTAAACTTACAAAAATTAATTTCTCAAATAAAGAAAAGGTTTAGTCAAAAACAAAATAATAATTTATGTATGTAAAAATATGTGCATGAATGTATATATGAATATATGTGTGTATGTATGTATATATGAATGGATTAGAATTGAAGATTTTAAAATTTTTCGTTCCAACATATGAACGTATGTACATATGAATGTATTAGAATCGAAAATTTTGAAATTTTGCTGTTGGAAAAATTATAAATAAAATTATAAATGCAAATATACATAATTATGAATAGATACCTGTTTTTTTTAAACTGTGGGTAAACATATAGGATTGAATTTTAAACATAAAGAAAAGGTTTAGTCAAAAACAAAATAATAATTTATGTATGTAAAAATATGTGTATGAATGTATATATGAATATATGTGTGTATGTATGTATATATGAATGTATTGGAATTTAGCATTTTTTACAGGTTTTCGCTCGAACAATAAAAATAAAATTTTAGGTAGATACATACGTACATAAATTGTGTATGTATATTTTTTTAAAGCTTGCTGACGAAACATAATATTCAAAACAATAACAAATGAAGCATTAATATTCAGTTGCCACAAAACATCTGATGTCTTTTATAAAATCTGACATTTATTTAAGTTTATTTCGATTTTTCGAAATTAAAATATATGTGAGATCATTGCATTTTCAAATATTATTTATTTCTCGGTTTGTGTTTCTAATAATAAAAATAACGTAAAACGTATCATTTATTTCTTGGTTTGTGTTTCTAATTATAAAAAGTATAAAAGAAAAACGTGCTTTTGTTATACAAAAATTTTTTCAGAAAATCTTAAAATAGAGCTATTTCGGGGCTAAAAAGTTCCAATGTCAGATTTTTCTGGTACCCTAGAGGCAAAATTCTACCTAATGCCTTTTGTCCCATGTCTCTAGCCCTTCTAGAAGTACCCGTACTTTTTACCACCTGAGAAGTAGCTATATATATATAATGTAAAATATGATGGTTTTTGATGAGTTATACGATATATGAATAAAATGTAGAATTATTAAGGGAAATTCAAGGTACTGCGTAGCCTAGTGGTTAGCGTGGTAGTCTCATAGCCAGAAGGTTATTGGATCAATGCTTGCCTGGATTGTTGTATTTTTCTTTTTTTGGATTATTTTAAAAATTTTTTTTTTTATTTTGTTTAAATTTTGTGTTTTATTTTTTTTTAATATATAACTGATAAATGTTATATAAAAGTTTAAAGAAAATTTCCAAAAAAATATTCTTATAATAGTTTGGAAAAATTCGCAAAAATTTTAAGTACATAAATATGTATGTAGTATGTATATTTTTTTTAAAGCTTACTGAGTAATTTTTTTAAGCTTTCTATATGAATTTAATAATATTCAAAACTGTAGAATAAATAGAAATAAATTTTAAACGCATAATTATTATATCATGGGGGTAAACTTACAAAAATTAATTTCTCAAATAAAGAAAAGGTTTAGTCAAAAACAAAATAATAATTTATGTATGTAAAAATATGTGCATGAATGTATATATGAATATATGTGTGTATGTATGTATATATGAATGGATTAGAATTGAAGATTTTAAAATTTTTCGTTCCAACATATGAACGTATGTACATATGAATGTATTAGAATCGAAAATTTTGAAATTTTGCTGTTGGAAAAATTATAAATAAAATTATAAATGCAAATATACATAATTATGAATAGATACCTGTTTTTTTTAAACTGTGGGTAAACATATAGGATTGAATTTTAAACATAAAGAAAAGGTTTAGTCAAAAACAAAATAATAATTTATGTATGTAAAAATATGTGTATGAATGTATATATGAATATATGTGTGTATGTATGTATATATGAATGTATTGGAATTTAGCATTTTTTACAGGTTTTCGCTCGAACAATAAAAATAAAATTTTAGGTAGATACATACGTACATAAATTGTGTATGTATATTTTTTTAAAGCTTGCTGACGAAACATAATATTCAAAACAATAACAAATGAAGCATTAATATTCAGTTGCCACAAAACATCTGATGTCTTTTATAAAATCTGACATTTATTTAAGTTTATTTCGATTTTTCGAAATTAAAATATATGTGAGATCATTGCATTTTCAAATATTATTTATTTCTCGGTTTGTGTTTCTAATAATAAAAATAACGTAAAACGTATCATTTATTTCTTGGTTTGTGTTTCTAATTATAAAAAGTATAAAAGAAAAACGTGCTTTTGTTATACAAAAATTTTTTCAGAAAATCTTAAAATAGAGCTATTTCGGGGCTAAAAAGTTCCAATGTCAGATTTTTCTGGTACCCTAGAGGCAAAATTCTACCTAATGCCTTTTGTCCCATGTCTCTAGCCCTTCTAGAAGTACCCGTACTTTTTACCACCTGAGAAGTAGCTATATATATATAATGTAAAATATGATGGTTTTTGATGAGTTATACGATATATGAATAAAATGTAGAATTATTAAGGGAAATTCAAGGTACTGCGTAGCCTAGTGGTTAGCGTGGTAGTCTCATAGCCAGAAGGTTATTGGATCAATGCTTGCCTGGATTGTTGTATTTTTCTTTTTTTGGATTATTTTAAAAATTTTTTTTTTTATTTTGTTTAAATTTTGTGTTTTATTTTTTTTTAATATATAACTGATAAATGTTATATAAAAGTTTAAAGAAAATTTCCAAAAAAATATTCTTATAATAGTTTGGAAAAATTCGCAAAAATTTTAAGTACATAAATATGTATGTAGTATGTATATTTTTTTTAAAGCTTACTGAGTAATTTTTTTAAGCTTTCTATATGAATTTAATAATATTCAAAACTGTAGAATAAATAGAAATAAATTTTAAACGCATAATTATTATATCATGGGGGTAAACTTACAAAAATTAATTTCTCAAATAAAGAAAAGGTTTAGTCAAAAACAAAATAATAATTTATGTATGTAAAAATATGTGCATGAATGTATATATGAATATATGTGTGTATGTATGTATATATGAATGGATTAGAATTGAAGATTTTAAAATTTTTCGTTCCAACATATGAACGTATGTACATATGAATGTATTAGAATCGAAAATTTTGAAATTTTGCTGTTGGAAAAATTATAAATAAAATTATAAATGCAAATATACATAATTATGAATAGATACCTGTTTTTTTTAAACTGTGGGTAAACATATAGGATTGAATTTTAAACATAAAGAAAAGGTTTAGTCAAAAACAAAATAATAATTTATGTATGTAAAAATATGTGTATGAATGTATATATGAATATATGTGTGTATGTATGTATATATGAATGGATTAGAATTGAAGATTTTAAAATTTTTCGTTCCAACATATGAACGTATGTACATATGAATGTATTAGAATCGAAAATTTTGAAATTTTGCTGTTGGAAAAATTATAAATAAAATTATAAATGCAAATATACATAATTATGAATAGATACCTGTTTTTTTTAAACTGTGGGTAAACATATAGGATTGAATTTTAAACATAAAGAAAAGGTTTAGTCAAAAACAAAATAATAATTTATGTATGTAAAAATATGTGTATGAATGTATATATGAATATATGTGTGTATGTATGTATATATGAATGTATTGGAATTTAGCATTTTTTACAGGTTTTCGCTCGAACAATAAAAATAAAATTTTAGGTAGATACATACGTACATAAATTGTGTATGTATATTTTTTTAAAGCTTGCTGACGAAACATAATATTCAAAACAATAACAAATGAAGCATTAATATTCAGTTGCCACAAAACATCTGATGTCTTTTATAAAATCTGACATTTATTTAAGTTTATTTCGATTTTTCGAAATTAAAATATATGTGAGATCATTGCATTTTCAAATATTATTTATTTCTCGGTTTGTGTTTCTAATAATAAAAATAACGTAAAACGTATCATTTATTTCTTGGTTTGTGTTTCTAATTATAAAAAGTATAAAAGAAAAACGTGCTTTTGTTATACAAAAATTTTTTCAGAAAATCTTAAAATAGAGCTATTTCGGGGCTAAAAAGTTCCAATGTCAGATTTTTCTGGTACCCTAGAGGCAAAATTCTACCTAATGCCTTTTGTCCCATGTCTCTAGCCCTTCTAGAAGTACCCGTACTTTTTACCACCTGAGAAGTAGCTATATATATATAATGTAAAATATGATGGTTTTTGATGAGTTATACGATATATGAATAAAATGTAGAATTATTAAGGGAAATTCAAGGTACTGCGTAGCCTAGTGGTTAGCGTGGTAGTCTCATAGCCAGAAGGTTATTGGATCAATGCTTGCCTGGATTGTTGTATTTTTCTTTTTTTGGATTATTTTAAAAATTTTTTTTTTTATTTTGTTTAAATTTTGTGTTTTATTTTTTTTTAATATATAACTGATAAATGTTATATAAAAGTTTAAAGAAAATTTCCAAAAAAATATTCTTATAATAGTTTGGAAAAATTCGCAAAAATTTTAAGTACATAAATATGTATGTAGTATGTATATTTTTTTTAAAGCTTACTGAGTAATTTTTTTAAGCTTTCTATATGAATTTAATAATATTCAAAACTGTAGAATAAATAGAAATAAATTTTAAACGCATAATTATTATATCATGGGGGTAAACTTACAAAAATTAATTTCTCAAATAAAGAAAAGGTTTAGTCAAAAACAAAATAATAATTTATGTATGTAAAAATATGTGCATGAATGTATATATGAATATATGTGTGTATGTATGTATATATGAATGGATTAGAATTGAAGATTTTAAAATTTTTCGTTCCAACATATGAACGTATGTACATATGAATGTATTAGAATCGAAAATTTTGAAATTTTGCTGTTGGAAAAATTATAAATAAAATTATAAATGCAAATATACATAATTATGAATAGATACCTGTTTTTTTTAAACTGTGGGTAAACATATAGGATTGAATTTTAAACATAAAGAAAAGGTTTAGTCAAAAACAAAATAATAATTTATGTATGTAAAAATATGTGTATGAATGTATATATGAATATATGTGTGTATGTATGTATATATGAATGTATTGGAATTTAGCATTTTTTACAGGTTTTCGCTCGAACAATAAAAATAAAATTTTAGGTAGATACATACGTACATAAATTGTGTATGTATATTTTTTTAAAGCTTGCTGACGAAACATAATATTCAAAACAATAACAAATGAAGCATTAATATTCAGTTGCCACAAAACATCTGATGTCTTTTATAAAATCTGACATTTATTTAAGTTTATTTCGATTTTTCGAAATTAAAATATATGTGAGATCATTGCATTTTCAAATATTATTTATTTCTCGGTTTGTGTTTCTAATAATAAAAATAACGTAAAACGTATCATTTATTTCTTGGTTTGTGTTTCTAATTATAAAAAGTATAAAAGAAAAACGTGCTTTTGTTATACAAAAATTTTTTCAGAAAATCTTAAAATAGAGCTATTTCGGGGCTAAAAAGTTCCAATGTCAGATTTTTCTGGTACCCTAGAGGCAAAATTCTACCTAATGCCTTTTGTCCCATGTCTCTAGCCCTTCTAGAAGTACCCGTACTTTTTACCACCTGAGAAGTAGCTATATATATATAATGTAAAATATGATGGTTTTTGATGAGTTATACGATATATGAATAAAATGTAGAATTATTAAGGGAAATTCAAGGTACTGCGTAGCCTAGTGGTTAGCGTGGTAGTCTCATAGCCAGAAGGTTATTGGATCAATGCTTGCCTGGATTGTTGTATTTTTCTTTTTTTGGATTATTTTAAAAATTTTTTTTTTTATTTTGTTTAAATTTTGTGTTTTATTTTTTTTTAATATATAACTGATAAATGTTATATAAAAGTTTAAAGAAAATTTCCAAAAAAAATATTCTTATAATAGTTTGGAAAAATTCGCAAAAATTTTAAGTACATAAATATGTATGTAGTATGTATATTTTTTTTAAAGCTTACTGAGTAATTTTTTTAAGCTTTCTATATGAATTTAATAATATTCAAAACTGTAGAATAAATAGAAATAAATTTTAAACGCATAATTATTATATCATGGGGGTAAACTTACAAAAATTAATTTCTCAAATAAAGAAAAGGTTTAGTCAAAAACAAAATAATAATTTATGTATGTAAAAATATGTGCATGAATGTATATATGAATATATGTGTGTATGTATGTATATATGAATGGATTAGAATTGAAGATTTTAAAATTTTTCGTTCCAACATATGAACGTATGTACATATGAATGTATTAGAATCGAAAATTTTGAAATTTTGCTGTTGGAAAAATTATAAATAAAATTATAAATGCAAATATACATAATTATGAATAGATACCTGTTTTTTTTAAACTGTGGGTAAACATATAGGATTGAATTTTAAACATAAAGAAAAGGTTTAGTCAAAAACAAAATAATAATTTATGTATGTAAAAATATGTGTATGAATGTATATATGAATATATGTGTGTATGTATGTATATATGAATGGATTAGAATTGAAGATTTTAAAATTTTTCGTTCCAACATATGAACGTATGTACATATGAATGTATTAGAATCGAAAATTTTGAAATTTTGCTGTTGGAAAAATTATAAATAAAATTATAAATGCAAATATACATAATTATGAATAGATACCTGTTTTTTTTAAACTGTGGGTAAACATATAGGATTGAATTTTAAACATAAAGAAAAGGTTTAGTCAAAAACAAAATAATAATTTATGTATGTAAAAATATGTGTATGAATGTATATATGAATATATGTGTGTATGTATGTATATATGAATGTATTGGAATTTAGCATTTTTTACAGGTTTTCGCTCGAACAATAAAAATAAAATTTTAGGTAGATACATACGTACATAAATTGTGTATGTATATTTTTTTAAAGCTTGCTGACGAAACATAATATTCAAAACAATAACAAATGAAGCATTAATATTCAGTTGCCACAAAACATCTGATGTCTTTTATAAAATCTGACATTTATTTAAGTTTATTTCGATTTTTCGAAATTAAAATATATGTGAGATCATTGCATTTTCAAATATTATTTATTTCTCGGTTTGTGTTTCTAATAATAAAAATAACGTAAAACGTATCATTTATTTCTTGGTTTGTGTTTCTAATTATAAAAAGTATAAAAGAAAAAACGTGCTTTTGTTATACAAAAATTTTTCAGAAAATCTTAAAATAGAGCTATTTCGGGGCTAAAAAGTTCCAATGTCAGATTTTTCTGGTACCCTAGAGGCAAAATTCT